>NC_089535.1:20210415-20492915 GCF_963924715.1 Thunnus thynnus
AGCGGTCAGGGAGGAGGACCAGGGTTGCTTCCTCACTGACTGCCAGCACTTTAGAATACACTCCTCTGGGACGCAAAGAATTTGTCCGTCAGTCGGCGTGTGTGTGTGTGTGTGTGTGTGTAGAAGAGATATTAAGGTTCATAACAATGCCGTAAACTGTTGCCTCAGTATTCCACAATCAATAGAGCCCACTCAACATATCAGCATCAGCGACCATGAACAAGCACTAGTACACATTGTCCTGACTGTGTGGTATATTATTCAAAAGAACAATTTTATCTGAAGCACTTCACAGAAATAGTAGAGCACAGGTTTTCAGGGTGAATAGTCCACTTTCAACTGTGAACTGTATTGAGTTTTCACAATATAAAAACAATGAACAGGGGGGATATTTTTGGAATTTGTTGGCGCCAACAAAATCATGGATTGAGTCTTTCATGTACGCCAGAAAACTTGGTGCTTTGGCGCTGATCACTGAGGTTTAACTAAACAAATCCAAACAGTCTACAGTCACTTCCCATCTGCCAGTGTTTTGAATCAGGTTCATCTTCAGCTGCCTGTCGTTTGGGTGTTACACAGCTACAGAAAACTGTACGGTGGCACTAGAAATACTTGTTTTCAGAGCTTTGATAACTGTGAGGAGGACCAAGTACCTCAGTCATTAGTAAACCAGAAACCTTAGCCAAATGATATGAACATACATACATACATATGAACATACATTGCGTGTCTTGGGTTGGAGCAGGATTAGGGTTAAGGTTGGGGTCAGGGTTAGGGTTAGGGGGTAGGGTTAGTAGCGTTTTTATGCATTAATAAGTAAATTAGTAAAGCTTTCATAGAAAGCAGCAGAGAAATTGATCTTCCACACAACTGTCCCCTTAAGCCATTGTCTGGACCAAAATAATCACCACAGTTTGGGGTTGCTCAGTGTTATTTGAAATCAGATGATTAAAGGTTCTATGTGTCCAAAAACAACTGTATTGTCTTTGCTACGGCAACAAATATAGCAATGTTGACAATAGTTATTCTAAAACCACTGTCCATTATGAAGACAGCCAGCATCTTATCGGAGTGTATTGTCCATGTAATGCAGTATATGTGGTTCATTTGGACTGGGACTTCATAGCAACTGAGATGTTTAATCATTTATTTTGTTTAATACTTATAGCATATTGTAGGTGGCAGTAGGCAGGTGACAGTAACCATGATTCTTGTTCTTACTTCCATTGTTATTTTTAGCACTCTTACTGTTTCTTTTCTTAATTTTAAGTGGTTTCTCCAACTTCATATCAGAGTGTATTCTGTGGTTAAAGAGTGGCGACTGCAATGAGACAGTAGTTATTTATAAATATAGTGATGCTGGATTGCACATCCTATATTTAACTCGAGCCTTGTCGGTATGAGAAACAATTACCCAACCCTGGATTTTGCCTTTGCAAGGACAACACTACAATGTGTAATCAGTTCATGTAAGTAGGCTACTTGAAATGTATTTGTAGACTAATCTAGACAATAATTTCTTATAGTGATTGTATAGAATTACCAAAAGTAAATAAAGGTCTGCTGAGCAGGTCTGAGCAGGTCTGCTCAACCAATAACAATCCAGCCACCAACTCATTCCAGTGGAATCGCTGTAATTAGTGTATTACCTTGCTGGGGCAAACTAAATCCGTGCAAATTTTTCATGTCAAGTTCAACGTTGGTAAATCTCAAAGTCACATCGTTGACCAAAAGCAAGCTCTCTTCACAGTGCTGACCTTTGATGACTAGTTCAAAATGGAGGAAGCGATCATAGCTTATTAGCTGCATTGCACCATCCACTTGTATTAAACCTCCTCTGTCATATAAACATTCAGCATAAACTGCTCCACAAAGCAAGAATAGTTTTGCAGACAATTGTGAGACGGGAGTCAATGGCACACATTTTGAATAAACTATGTGAAGCTAGTTAATGCAGAAACCCAAACATGCTGTATGTCAGTAACTGTGTCCATGCGCTTTGATATTGAAGATTCTCTCAGTTGTATCTTCTTTTTACCCTCACCTTTTGAACCATTGAATACGTCTGGACACTGTCGCCTCCCGTGTGGCTACTTTTCCTTGCTCCTCCCTATGTCGTTTCCTATTTTCCCTTTCTGGTGGGAAATGGGTTTTACCTCTGCTTCCCATGAGCAGCGTGTGGTCTTGCCAAAATGGACGAGAAGCAAGATTTGTTACCGGAGGAGGATGCAGGTTTCTGTAGTTCGAGGTATTTTTAAGTATATATTACCACCACTATAGATACTGTATTATACAGAGCATCCTACAAGACAAAAGTTATAAATATTCATGGATGGGGCAGACAATCATGTCAGCATTAGTTGTGCACAAACCCTTGTCAAATTGCTTGGAACCCTGACATTAATTGTCTTAATCTTGATCATATATTTTAATCTAAATCAAAGCCCTTCTCTGTGAGGATGACTTGTCAACGATAATGAACAAACACGCTAATATCACTGTAATACTCCTGTAGGGACTCATATTGTCTCTGTGGCACTTAATGAGTTCATATTACTGTAAAAATAGTGAGTAGGGAAGACTGTAGATAGGAAGGGTTGGTGATAGGAATAGAGGTAGGAAACTTCACCAAGGCAGAATTTCCTATAAGACTATTAGAGTGGATGGATCAAATGTGTCTTTCAGTGTGTCAACCGGCAGCAACTCCTCAATGGTCTTTGGCTAATGTGCAGAGTAAAGAGAGCCACCCAGCCATGCTTGTGTCTGGCACCCTCTAGTGATCAATCCTTAAACATGGCCAAAACTGTGAGCACAAAAAGAGAAGAAATAATGTGATGCTGCTAGTTTGTTTCATGACTAATCCTACAGTAACACTGCTGTATTTCCCATCTTCATTTTCATCTTAAAATACAATTGATCCTGTAAAGAATCAAGTGGAGACATTGTTGGATTTAGAGGTTTGCTACACTGGGTACTGATCTTTTGAGGGGATAAAAACTATTATGTATGAAGTCTCTATAAATCTTTAAGAGGGATGAAACATTATTAGCAGTCCTACCTAATACTAGATGTTACTTAATTGTCTCTACCTGCTTTATATCTTATAAAGTCTGGGCTCTTTTATATCAAAAAGATCTACCAAAGACCTCTATTAACCCACCTAATGAATCTATAATCTATCTTTTTTACAGAATAGATTATGTGGTTTGTGTGTGTGTGTGAGTGTGTTTGTGTGTGTGTGTGTGTGTGTGAGAGAGAGAGAGAGAGAGAGAGAGAGAGAGAGAGAGAGAGAGAGACACAGGGCCATAACCTTAAGTTGCCCCTCCTTCCCCCCTCTAGATATAGTCTTTATTGTGTCTTCTCCAGTATTATGTCTTCTCCTTATACTTGTGTACCTGGCATTGTTACTATCTCTGTGGCGATCCTGAAAGAGACCAGTGATGTCATTGTCCCGCCCTGTCAACCAACCGCAGGCCAGTTGCTATGGATACGCCCAGGGTGGGCAGCAACTGCTTTCCACATCATACAGGCGGAGGAGGAGGAAGAGCAGACATCTGGTTTTATGTGTGGTGGATGATGTGTGTATATTTGGGCATGTGTCCACATGCATACAGACTGTCAGAGATACAGAGGCAGACAAAAAGCAATGATAGACTGATGTTATGAAAGAGGAAGAAGGTCTGACCGCACTGTAAAGACTAGTGTGTTTAAACGTGGTACTGTGTGTGTGTGTTGTGTGTGTGATGGTGACAAAGTTGCTTTCTAGGCACACTTCTTCTCTTGCAGTTTTTCTTGTATACTTTTCCAGACACAGAGCTGTTGGAAAGATGAGATAACCTAGATATCGGTGGAGGTGAGCCTCAGTGGGCGGAGCTGTAGAGTCATCTTTTTTCCCTCTAGTCCATGAAGGTTAGTGGCAAAATATGACAGCTATATCAGCTTTATCTGCGCATGTTTACTGTCACTCTCAACATGTCAAATTGTTCAATGAAGATGAAATTGACAAAAAAAGAACAACATTGGGTACATTTAAACTATGATTTTATTTTCTTTTCATATATGTTAAAATAGCTGTAAGTTTGTAAGAAGCTGAAGAAGCTTTAAGTCTTCCCCAAGTCAAAAATATGTCTTAGTTTTTCAGCTGGATGTTTGATTAATGAAGTAATAGAGCTTTTGTTTGTGAAAAAGCCATATTAGATAGAAATGATTATTGAAAGCAAAGTATTTTCTATATATGTGGTTGATTTTTCACCAGCTATTCTAACACCGGCCTTGCTGAGATTATATTAATGGCTTCAAACACAAGCAGTTGTAATGTGTGAAGATCATGAATCTATTCATTATGTCTAACATAAGGCTAATGGATATTACCATCCTACATGTTCAACATTAATAAAAACATTTTGGCCCTGTCGACACCTGGCATTAACATGCATCTTGGGTGATCCAATCACAAGTTGACACCTCTAAGTACATCAGTTCACACCTGGCATCAGAATGTGTCTCCACATGCGTCTCGAGTTTCCACATGTGATCGGATCTCACTTCCCCGCTCTATATGCAAATAAACACGTACATCATTTCCGTTTGCAAAGACCAGCAGCACTTTCTTACCAAAACAGCTGATCTGTGGCGTAATACAGTGTGAGGCATGTGTAGGAATATGGAAGTTCTACAGTTTAGAAAATGTAGTGCCAAAGGAAAGGGCTGTCTGAAGGTAAAGTTTTTAATTTTCCTTATTAAATGTCATATCTTGGAAGGCTGGTAGTTTAACTAATGACACATGACTCCACATGGATAGAGTTTAGGGTTTTTCCAGTCAGTAGCAGGCAAGAGTCACGGCTTAATATTTTGCTTCCTTCAAAACCACTTACTAAAATTCCTTTTTTGGCATTTGTAAGTTTGCTTACTCACACTGAAAAACCACATCACAACCTTCAAAGCTGTATCATGTATCAGCAGACTGGCCTTAACCGTCCTCTGCGCTGAGGTAGGTAGAGATTTATAATATGCTATTATACGGCACTCTTCTTTTTCTTCCTGTTTCTGTCCTGTTTGTTATCTGCGCTCCAGATCACAAGCAGGATGTGAGGAGTGACACTTGGCATAAAAACAGATAAGGAGCGCCTGCTATTTCCGTGACAGGCGAGGCCAGGTGAGCAGGTGCGAGTGAAACCTGTTAGCCTGTGTTAATTTCACAAATCCAATTCACATCACTTAGAGGAGATGTACAGCATCCATCCACCCGGTTTTCTTACACGTCTTATTTTGGGCTACTGAGTTATGATCTTGTTGTAACACCCTGTTCATACACCCAGATACAGAAGCTAGAACTCACATAGTTTGTTGTTCCTTCTTACTTAACGGACAAGATGTTGAGATTGTTGAGTCTTTCAAGTGTTTGGGCATCATATTGACGATAAGATGAGCTTTTATAGGAATAAAGATACGTTGAGTGAGAAAAGCCAGCGGCATCTTTTTTGTCTGAGGAAACTACCCAAGTTCCAGGTTGACAGATCTTTAATGATGTTATTTTATAAATCTTTTACTGAGTAGGTTTTCACTTTTTCTTTCATTTGCTGGTATGCAACCTCAAACAGAAAAACTCGTTAACGAGGTTGATGAAATGTATCTGAACTGTATAAAGAACAGTTGTTAAAGAAAGCAGAATCCATCATATCTGACAGTACCCATCTCCTGCACTTAGAGTTCCTGCCTCAGACAACCATCAGTCAAAACTAACAGATATAAATTCTCTTTCATACTCTTTGCCGTTTCATTGCTCAACTCTGTAAAGTACAAGTAGCATCAGCATATCTCCAACCATGCCTGTTTCTCCTTTTTTCTTCACTGATATTCTTACTTTTATACTTCATTTGTTCACTTTTTACTCCTGTGTTTTTCTATTATGTGTGGTTTTTATCTTGTGCGTCTCACCCTGTTGTTTTTATTGCTACTGCAACAGAACCAATTGCCCCTCAGGGACAAATAAACAGAATTTTTATCTGATTAACTGTACTTGGCTAAAATTCACACACAAAACTAAATATTGCATTGATCGCATACTTTCTATCTCTGTTCTCTTTATCTGTACCATTGTATACCGTTGACAGTGTAAAAAAAAAGGCAAATTACAGGTTGTACTGTTGGTGACATGACAGGGCCAGCAGTATGAATACTAATCTATACACCAAGAATACTCCATTAGAAGAAGAATAACAGTCGTACGTAAAGAATATAACTTCGGTTATAATTTACTGAAGATCAGATAAATGTTGAAGTCCAGTATTTCACTCAGAAATGTAGAGGAGTATAACTTTAAATGTCAGTACTTACAAACTGAAGTAGCACTTGTTGACCTCTGCTAGCACTTTTACTGTGTATTCATTCTCTGTTAGTAAAATCATTTGTTTGCCAGATAAAGGTATCCACCCAGGCAATTTTCTTTGTATTACATGCATTTAGTTGATTTTAACTGAGAACATCAGCTTAACAGGCTTAAATTATAAGCTTGTAGAATCACCCAAAAGGACAAAAGGAGGGCGTACAAGGATAGAAGCCAGATCACAAAACACTCCAGTATCCCTGAGGAATGATGAGACATTCGTGTTTTGTTCAGCCAAATGACCGTGACGGAGAACCTTTTCATTCCTCTATATACAGAACCTGTTTTGACTGAAAAGATCTGTTTTGATATAAAGATAGATACCATATGTAAAATGTTTTGGGTTTTTGGAAAGGTGGAACATGAACCGAGTGCAGAGTTTATTGTAAGTTGAAATCTAAAAAGAAACAGGGGGCTTTGTTGGAACTGAGAATTTCATCTTCAATGAATGTTCAACATGACACGTGGTGGTTTGGTGCTCTTAAATCTGTACTTTCTAGAACCTCTGTCTAAACTACTGTACCTCACATTTGGGGTCTAATGTTTGACTTTGAAGCAGTTTTGTTAGGTACAATTTTGGTGTCTGCAGTTTGTTTTCACTGCAGTTGCATTCAGAGCGAGGTAAAATGGTATCTGTCTTGTCTGGTGTTACGTCTGAGGTTAAGAAAATAAGCCTGGAGCAGCAATATTTGCCAAGCAGCTGTGTCTGACTAAAAATATTGCACAGTTCTCAGAACACGGCCTCATTGTGCCGGTTTATCTACACTATGTTTAAATTTAGAAGTATATAGTGGAGCAAATTTGAACAGCCCTACAGTGTCCTGATGTTATGTTACTGGAAGAGATGAATATACTGTTTATTATGTTTCTAATAAATATGGCTAAGCTCTGAAATGAGGGCAGATAGACTCTGTAAACAGTACACAGCTGAACTGCAGTGAAATGATCTGAACTGAACTGGATCACACTTTTCTGCTCAGTTAAAAACTGTGTGCTCTCATACTGCCACTGTGAGGCCAAAGACAAATATTCTTAGATCGTTATGTAACACGATACAGGGCACTTCAATGGGCTCGTTGCAGTAAGTATAGTTTGCTGTTGCCAGATTGCCTTCTAGACCTCATGTAGCCTACAGACTCCATTTGTCTCTTTAGCACTGTTTCGAGTTAAGAGGTCCTCTGGTCTGGTAATTGATTGATAGTCGGACAAGATAAGATGAATCTTTATTGATCCTCTGTGGAGAATTAAGGTCACTGCGGGGGTGGGACTCAGCAGGGAGAGTAATAATAGTGATAAAACTCTTAGCAAACAGACATAAACAGGAAAAAAACGACTTCTTATCTTGATTAGGCTCACTACATATGAAACACACGCAATATAACTATATGTTAAGTATAAATAAACACATAAAGAGGTTAAGTATGCAGTATTAGCTTAATCTTGCTGCAGTGGCCTAGTTATATCAAGGCTGCAAAATATGACTGAACTCCCTCAAAATGTAAACATGCATATCTTAAACGATCCCATGCACGCTCTGATTTCTGCAGAATCAAATTTCTCCTCATGGCTTCTCTGCAAGATGAATTTCTCAACTTGTCCTGTGGCAGGATACGAAAAAATCCAAAAATACCACACTGCTCCCCCACAATGATGGCTAAATGCGCATGGAGCTGTCTGTGCAACATGAAACAGCAGTAATCCAAAAGTAGCGCAGTGTGGGTACGGGTCGGGTCAGTGCCATATTGTGAAAGGAAGGGCCTTTCGCTGCTGTGTCCCTCTCTTTGTTTACTTTGCCCGTCCATGTAATGACAGAGAAATCTGTAAAACTGCTGCTGCTGCTGCCACCACATCGCTCTCATTTCTGTCTCCTTCCGTCTCACTGCGAGGTTAGCGCCTTCTCCTGCGCACAGTGGCTGCTATTTCTTGATCGCTTTATCACTTTTTTGTGTGTTGCTCAAGTTGGGTTACAACTGACAAAAACCACCTCACAAACTGCCTCTGTTTCCCCCCTCTCTCTCTCTCTTTTTTTCCCCGTTCTGTCTGTGCTCTCCAGCCTCAGTGACCTTAGGTATGTGTAATAACCTGTACAAAGATTGTACTGTTTCTCTTTTTTCCCCCCTCACTTTATGTGATTTCCAGTTTAAAGTCAACAGCAGGCAGCAGACACTTACTACACCGCACAAAGACACCGCTGTTGTCCTTGTGTCTTTGTGTTTTGTTTTTCGTAATGTGTTTTCCATTAGGTTTGCATAATCGTATGGATAATCTGAAGGGACCCTTGTTCTTTCTTGCCTCTTTTCTTTTTTGTCTCGACGCGTTTAAAGTTCAGCAACACTGGAGTTGCTCTCTGCAGGCGGATACGACAGCTCCTCCTCTTTCTTTTGCTCCTGTTTATGTGTTCATCAGCGTTTGAAACAATACGGGTTTCCATAAAAGAGCTGCTGCTTTGTCTTTGTTGCTTTCTGTCATTAAAGCGTCCACTAGTGCATGTGTTATTAGTCTAACAGCCGTAAAAATGGGACAGACAAGGTGTCTGGGCTTCTGTGCTTTTAGTTACAAGAGTATATTTCAGAAATGTTTACAAGGGGGAGGTAGATGTAGATCTTATGAAAATCCAGGTTTATCCATGATCATGCTCTCTCTGTCTCTCTCTCACTCAGACACACACACACACAGATAATGCAGAGTCCATATGCTTCCCTACTATTCACCTCTGTCCTATCAGTAGTGGAAAGACTCTGGTTGGTGTCCCACAGGGTGTAAATATAGTTGCCACACCCTCTGCATTCACACAAACACACCCACATCCACAGTGTGAATCAGTGTCCTGTCCGAAACATCAACAACTTTGAAATTTCTCCCGCTTTCACAGCATGACATCGCACCGCAAATGAATTACCATTTTTTTAAAAAAAGTTTTTCATAAATTAGATTTTTTTCCTGTGGTTAATATTTGAAGGTTATTTGTGTAAAATAATTCCGTCATGGGGTTTCACGTTTAGGATTTTGTGTGACTGAAAGGCACTCCTTTGACTCCCACACATGTGCTCTGTGGCTTTATTGTACCCACTGGAGAAGATTGTTTTCTGAAAGCCCCGAGAATGTAGTCCCAGACAGCTGAGCTTCTCTCGAAGCATTTTTCAGCACACATCTGAGACCCTGGCTCACAATGGCAACGGCTTGAGAACTGTTTGTGCAGCACTGCTTATGTATAAACATGCAGGGAAAAAGCCAGGTTATCCGAGCTTTGCTGGAGTTTTGCTTGGAGTCTTTTACGATGATAACTGACTCAACTGGTATATAACTGTGCCCAAAACAGAACAAGGGTGAGTTATTTCACAAAGCATCCACTAACTTAGAGCTCAGAAACTTTCTAGCAGCCTGGAAACGAAAGGTGTTCAGAAATTTTGAAAATACAGAGTGAATTCAAGTCTTCTTTGTGATACAGATGTGTAGTGGAGTCAGAAATGCCCACATATCATGGCAGCCTGAGTTTGACTCTCATTTCAGCTTTGGTTTTCTGCTTCCTGTCTGTTACTATACAGAGAAACTCAATAAAGTTGGAATTGGCTACATTGTAAAAACAAAAAGTGAAACCAGACCGTAAACACACGACAGTGTAACACAGTAAAGAGTTATCTTTGAGGTTTTAATTGCTTTTGTAAGTAATTGAAACCACAAACTGCAATATCTCCTCTTTGAAAAAGACAACACGTCTATTCAGCAGCAGCTGAATGAACTGACTCACGCGAAGCTGCTCCACAATCACAACTGTACTTTGTCTACAATGCTCTCTCTTTGACCATTCACAGCTGTTCTGTTTATACCCGAGCGAATGTTATCCTGGCGTTTGTGACGATGTCGACGCTGTTTCAGCACTGGTGATAAGCTACGGTAGCTGGTGGCTAACAGACTCTCTTTCATGCAGAGATTTGATAGATGAAGAGGTGGAGCATGAGCCTGATTTACTGATGCCAAATTGACCCAGAGCCTCTCCACAAGCCCAATTTCCTGAGCTCACTCTGATCTCCATCACTCAAATACATGAACTATGAAATAACATATATTCACTGCATGTCGGCTGATTAGTTTTAACTTCACACCCACTTCCTGATACTGATAGAAGCCCTAAAGAGGAACAGTCTGTCCTCTACTCCAATACTGAGATTTATTCTTTACCATATTGTTATTTAAGTTTTTGTTGATGCAGGAGTTTGCGCTGAGTCATGTTTTCTTCTATTCTGTGCTGCACGGTAACAGTTTCTGCTACTTTAGGTTGTCTTGTCCCAAAAAAAAAATCACATTTTGAGGCTTTCCCTTTTTGCCGCGTCTCTTTTAAAGTCCCCATCCACTCCTGAATATTTTTTTCTTATTGTTCAAACAGTTGGATGTTTGAGCTTCACTGTGCGGAGTTTAGTAGAGTTTGACACTAGAAGGCTGTTTTCACATTCATCTGCTGAAAGTGGAAAGTTTCTCTGTGCTCATTGAAAATCTGAGCTTTAGGTGTGGTCCTGTGAGCAGGATTTGTGACATCTCAACTAGTTTGAAGCCAATCCTGGTCCAATATGTAACTTACACTAGTGTACATACACTGAGAATGGGCTTTACGGTGAAATAGAAAACATCTTGTGTCCAGCAGTTAAACTTCTGAAATGAAATACATTTGCATATTCATAGATTCTAGATGTTTTAATGAGGGAGGAGTAGATGCTATTTTTTACCAATTTTAACACTGTAATTATACTTTTGTGTGGAAAACAGACACACAGCATTGTTTCAAGTAGAGTATTTTTATATGTCTTAATATATGTCTGGAGAAGAACTTTAATTTCTCCGGCATTTTATGCACTTTCAAGGACGTTCTTGCTTTTAGATACATGCATGCATTACCTTGCTGAAGAGGCAACATTTCCAGTCCCTGCAAACCATCTTCACTCTTTGTCAGTTCTCTACACGTTGACATGCAATCTAACAAAAATATTATACTAATTGGAATATAAGTTAAGTCTTGTTTCTATGGATAACAATGCTTGCTAATTAGCCACTAGGCATGCTGCATTTTAACTTTGGTTTCCAGTTCACATACACTTGATACGCAGCTCTTTCATTCATTTTATGCAGTAAACATTTCAAAACTTTCATTTAACTTCAAGTCAGTTTTCATTCCATCGCTGCCAATTAGTGTCTTTCCACAGTCTAAAGTTAATTCATCACTTCAGGAAAGAAATCTGATGAATCTTCTATGCTATACTACCAGTAAACAGCTCGTAAAAATCTAAAAAAAAACAACGAACAAACAAAACAAAAACGAAACCTGAATCTAAAATGCATGTTTTGTCTCAGACAGGACAAGGTGTAGCCCAGCACAATACCCCCACCCCGTCAGTGGAAAACACTCAGCATCATGATGACAAGAGCTAGCACTTTATTCATAGCACCGGTGATCTCATGCCCCAACTTTATCGGGGAATAAGTGACTATCCCGCAGCAACGCTTGATGGGAATCAGGAAGCTCCTCCCAGAGACACAAACGCAGGAAGTGCACACAGAATCACATCACCCTCTCCTTTTTTTCCCTCTTTCAATCTTCTCAATATCTCACTCTCTTTCCTCTGGCAATTACACCCTGCTTTCACTTGCCTCGCTTCTATCTTGTAACGTACTGTTTCTGCTTTATGAGTTTCCCCTCTTCCTTCCTTCCCTCGGCTCTCGTTTTCCCTAAAGCCTCCCTCCTCTTTTTTCCTCTCTGTTCTATCCCTCTCTTTGTTCATTCCTTGTCAGCTCTTGTCATATCTGTTTTTAGAGAGGTTACACATGTATACAGTTTAGCTCTTGGTGTTTGTTTTCAAATCAGTGCACAGAAGAGATTTTGCTCTAAGGTTACAGAACTAGTAGATTTGTGCCCTGAAGAATCCCCTACCTCCAACACTTCTCAAGTTACAGTGTGTGTGTGTGTGTTTGTTGTGTGCATGTTAACTGCTGTGCGAAATGAGCGTGTTTGTGTTGAGCCACATGTAGTCTCACCAAATTATAGCTCTATTTTGGGAGTCTGGTTCGATGCTTCAAATGTGGCTTACGTAATTAAAGTGGTGTACATAACCCCGCTATTGTTGATACTTTCCTCAGGGTTTGATATATCTATCTACTGCAGTGCATGTTCACTCTACAGCTAAAAGTGTAGCAGCGCTCCATTGTTAGTATCACATGTGATATATATCTGATGTTTTTGACCAGTGTTAACAAGATGAAGCACAATGTTTGGACCGTGTGGATGGGATGTAAGAATGTGATTGTCAGGCGTTTGACCTTGTCATAAAACTGCCACGGTTGGCTGAACTGAGGGTCAGAACATGGGACATAAGAAGGGAAAGCCAAGAAGGTGATATGATCTGTGTTTTACAATACATCTCGGTTCAGTCAAAACTGAAGACTACACAAAGCCTGAAAGAAAAGCAGATGCGCTGTAACAAAAACAGATGTGACGACTCTTGTTATTGTGACTTTGCTACGCGCATCTGTTCAGTATCCGAGTCTGATCATGCTAGTGTTGGAAATGTGTTACGTCCTACAACAAACGACTTGCCGAAAAAAAAAAGATGTAAGCGGCTATGCCACAAGGAGCATAAAGACTAAACAAAGCCCTGAGTGTATAAGTGTATGTACAGTACCTATGTATCATGTCTTCCAGCCTCTTTCCTTGTTCTTCATCCTGTTCCAGCTGTTTCCGCCGTGCCTCCTCTTCCTCCACTCCCATCCCCTGGAGGAGCCATCGCTCACGCATGGCTTTGGACTGAGGAGGAAACAGAGATGTGAGAGGTGCTTACAGAGAGGTTTTAGGTGATGTATAGTAACACATTTTGGCAGCCACATTGGAGGTCCTCCTCAGCTTGACACTAAGTGACTTTTTGACTTTTTACAAGCAAGACAGCAAGTTAACTTCACTGACTCTTCTTGAACTACTGGCTGTGTTTTGGAGTAGGAAAATCCACCCCAGCAGATTATTCAGACTTTTTCAAATAGCTCTTCTTTTCTAGCTTGGTTGTGATATATTTTAATCTCCGTTATGAAGACTAATTTCTGAGAGATTATTGCGATGACTGCCAAGCACAGCTAGAACAAATAAATAAACACATAGGCCCACACATGAACCCAGATTTTACATAACACAGATAGACTCCCACCTCAGCTGTTACACTTTGCTAAAGGTGAATCCTATCAGGCCAAGAGAACTAAGGTAATTAATTCATGTGTTATTTACAGTTATTACGGGTTATTTTGTTATGTTCACACTTAAATACATGAAAATGTTTTGTTGGTATTGAACAATCTCTTATAGAGAAAAACAAGGCTGTTTTTTCTCCTAAATTTGTCTTTCTTAAATTCCAAAGAATTTGCCTTGTGCTTCCATTTGGGGCATTTTGAGTATTGCTTTTCTATTGGATTTGACTAACTCTGCAGTTCATTGAGTTCTTGTATGTGAGCCGTATGCTCTTTGATCAATTTACTGCTGTGTGATGAGACTGATGGGACTCTTTGTTGCACAAACATTTCTCAGAGGTAGAGCTGAAAATCTAGCTATCCAGCTGCTGCCTGAAGACACAACAAACTGCCCCCCCATTAAGATGCACCACCAGGTCTATTTAAAGTTTGCAGAGTATTATTCTTGGATTGGTGTGGGGACAAAGAGTTATGCTGGTATATATACAAATCAAAGGTGATTACTTTTTTTAGTTGATTCGTGACTTTGCACAGCCAACAGGGCACCCCAAAAAAAGCCAAATATAATCTACCCAAATAGCTATGAGGGCAGGATGACTAGCTTGAATTTGTGAGGTAAGATAACTTTAATATCTTACCTAAAATAAAATAATATGTAATTAAAGGTATAATATACAGAATGTAGTTGCTTCAGCACACACATCTAGTTAAGGACTCAAGAGTAGACCTCAGAACCACGTTTACATCAGAAAATACTTATAAAATACAGGGGTGAAAGTACTAAATGTCTTACTCCATTTCATGTTTTAAAGATGACTGCTAGAGCCGTGTGTTTATGTTTCTAAGTCTAATGTCTTCATCTCTGTCTGGGACTCTGCCAGAGTTGAGCAGGAACACTTTAGTTTCACCTTTGGCTGTTTACTGTCAAACCGTAGCTTGGCTCCAAGTTGTAGAGCTGACAATTAACAGCATGAGTGTATGTGCGCACAAACACTCAGAAACCACACAATGGGCTGCGCAGAAATTATTCCAAAGCTTTTTACCACCTGTTGTCAGAATGTTGCAGCTGGGCTATTTGTTTGTTTGTGTCTGTGTGTGTGGCTGCTGCAATCCCAGAGACCCAAGGTAACCTCACATAGCCACATCAAGTGCATCACATATTCAGAGTTGTCAAACTCTTCGAATGAAACTGAAATTGCACGTCCTGTTTATCAACTAGACTGAGTGTATACTGACAGAAATAAATAACACTAAGAGTCTACAGCCATGCTAGCGGCTCTGTGTGGCTGTACTTGGGGACAGCGTTGTTTTGAGCTAAATGCTAATATTGGCATGCTAACATATTAATGATGACAATGCTAACATGCTAATGTTTAGCACGTATAGTGTTTACAATATTCAGCATCTTAGTTTATCATGTCAGCTAATAACAATTGCTAACTAGCACAACACACAAAGTGCAGCTGAAGCTGATGGAATCATCATTATTTTTGCAAGTGTTTGGTTTAGTATTGGACAAATTCATTGTCTAGGAACCATAAATACCAAATTTTGTCTAAATCCATGTAGTAGATCTTGAGATATTTCACAGGAAAGTGAAAACTTTGACCTGCTGGTGGTGCAAGAGGAAACGTCAGGGGACTACTGAAGTCTGACGGATTCATTCTCTGGGTATCATGAATGTCTGTACTAAATTTCATGGCAATCCATCCAATGGTTGTTGAGATGTTTCAGTCTGACAATGTCGGTTTGAAGTCTGATAATTCACATCTCCATCCCTAGAATCATGCCACTAGTATTGCTATAAAAGGACCTTTGGCATAACTCTTTGTTACAGTCTATCTTGAAAACCAAAATGATCAGTCACTCTTTGGTTAAATAAAGGTTTAATAGGTTTTCTAATTTGCAGCTTTAGCTTGAGACCATACTGAGCCAGCTGCAAGTTTATCTTAAAAGAGAACATATATCACAGGGTAAATCAAGATCACAGTAATATTCTGAGGTAAAGAAACCATCATTTAACCAGTGGAGGATGCTGGCCTGTAGTTTACCCTGACATCTGACCTCTCTGTGGAATTTTACTATTGCCAAAAAAAAAAAAAAATCACTACATGTAAAAAAGTTTCCAGTTCCACTGCAGCAGTCAACAAATCAGTTATGCATAAAGTTGTGTAGGGTAATCGACCAGTTGTTTCCTCTGAGGACCAGCCTGCTCTCTGCTCTCTCTCACGCTGTTTAACAGACTTTCCATTTCCTGTTGAGCTCTGACACACAACCACTCTTACAGGAGAGGTTTATAGCTGTTTAGATTAGAACATCTAACCTAATCTATGTCTTTAAGTATTTAAAGTTCAGCCTCCAAGAACAAATAATTATTTCTAAAACTGAAATATATGTCCTGCGACTAGTACTTTACCTTCTTACGGCGACTAACAAACCATCCATTTTTTTTAGATCACCAATTTAGAACAGAAAACCGCCAAAATACACCCACAACAAGATTGAAAGTATTGTGATGTTTACATGGTTCCAGACTCAGATCAACGCCTCCATTCTGAGAAGCTTGAATCATACAGTGCAGAGGTCCTTATCACATCTCTGGGCTCCAGTCTCCATTTCCTCTCCCAGGCCACTATGTCTCTGGAGAGCGCATTACAAAGCCTGCTTCATGCTGCCTGGCTGTGTGGCACTCAGAGGTAATGGCCATTAAATGGGACTGCGTGACCAGACACTGATTACATCTGGAGTTCGAGCCTACTGGTGTTGTATGCAAGAAAACTAAACAGAGCAGCGCGTTGGCTCTGTAGATCAGTGGGTAGGGTTGGGGCTTGATTCTCGATTAGGTTCAGTGGATAAAGCAGAGGGCTAACACTTTGGGGTTAGTTTGCATTCAGATGACATCTGTTGCTATCTCTGGGGAATATGGAAAATACACAGGAGATAGATAGATACAAGAGGCAGGCTGCCTCACGTACTTGGAGGAGGTTTTTCCTCCAAACATCTGAATTTCTGCAGGTGGCGCTCCTTTCTTTGTTCACCTAATGTGGCTCAACACATCATTTTCTGTGCAGCAGGATGGATCTTTCACCGTGTTTAGAACAGCAAATGGAAAAGCTTTTGTGAACTGAATATTGGCTGCCAGCATGTTATTACTTATCTTCTGTTGTGGGTTTCTGTGGCAACGCATTGATGCCACCATAACAAAAAAATATTTGCTCAATTCCTTGTTATAATGAGAAATTTTATAAAGGTAAATCAAACCATATAAACCAGTAATTTTCACTTTTTCTAGACAATGTATTCTACAATATCTTCTGTATAGGCACTAACTGGATCTTCTTCTTGTTTTAATGATATATAGAAGTGTCTGTTATTAACAAGACACTTAACAACTTATCAACTTATGTTATAATGAAAGTTTGTTTTGATGATGTACATTCATCATGTAAAATAATGGGAAAGTTTTGCGATATAATCAGATAAAACGGTAAATTGTTATTACAAGAAAAGCTTCTTGTTTTTTCAGAATAATTTAGTAACTAGTAATAATGAGAAAAGTATATAATTATAACATGAAACAATCTCCTATATCTATTATTACGTGAAAAGGATTGTGTTAAAATGAGAAAACTTTCTTATTATAGACAGCACAGGCTAGTAGTCTAAAGTGCAGTTACTGCAGTAGCCAAAAATGTCAGCAGTTAACGTCATACAGTATGCTCTTTGTTATTACTTTTCACTGTGACGGTCACATGTTGTTATTGTCATTTTTGATTGGTTGCCCAGCTTCAAGAAGGTTGAAGCCCCTAGACCTAAAACAAATCATTTTACCAGTATACATGTGCCACGACATGATGCAGAGTAACTCATATTGTCATCATCATCAGTGGTGAGAAAAGAGACTGAATATTTTGGTGGCAAAGACAATATGTATCAAGTATACTTAAAAATTATACTTTTTTTTTGCTAATGATAAACCTTTCAGGCTCAAATTTATGCAGCGCTGGGACAGTTTTGATGTTTTTGCAACAGTCACACCAAACTGATCAGTAAGGCTTAGATCAGTTTGCACTTAGAATAAAGAAATCTGGACACAATCTGGATTGTGATCAAAGTCAGGTTCAACAGCTGTGAATCAGCTTAACCTTCGTGAATGTCTGAACTGCATTTGAGCACAATGCTTTAATGGCCTGAAACACACTGTACACATGGCTTTAATCAATGTTTCTCTTCTGTCGATATTTCCATAAATGGGTGTTAAATACTGGAAAACACCAGCGTGCAGGAATCATAATAAAGGATCCATTCATGCCAAGTGTGTTTAAAGGTTCTAATTAAAGAAAGGAATGTATTTTTATTGCAAATATTAAAACTGGCTACCATATTTGTAGTATAATGGGTACCCACAACTGTTTCCCCACCCATGCTGCATCTGTACAGCATTTATGGCTGCAGGATTTTCCGTACTATTCTTCTTAGAGGTGAAACAAAAATCAACATTACAGAATGCAAAAAGTGCCATTAATACATTGAGTTTATGAATTATACCTTAACTAAGTAGTATCACACATATACTGTAGGTTTATATATCGTGTAGAGTTAAACTTCTTTTTACTTATTTCTGACTTCAGTTTTATTTACGAATACATTCTAAAAATATGATGAAGAAGCAAACATTTGTGCATTAAGGTTGTCATAAGTAGAAGCTTTGACATTATGTATTTGTGTGTGTGGTGTGTCTCCACCTGACAGAGATAGTCATGTGTTCCTCTGAGCTTGCGTGTGTGAGGTCAAGGGGCATGTTTCTCATTGGATGAAAGGTTTAAAAACTCAACATTAATTACAGATGCCTGAAAGCTAACTAACAATCTGTCAGCAGTTTGTTTCCCCATCTATGCAGCACTTATTATTTGAATGTCAAATCTATGTTTACTTGAAACAAAATCTTGGCTTTCCAGAGGTAGCTGGCAGTGATTATTAGTGGGAAATGTTTATGTGTGATTGGATTTGAGTGTTTCTCTGGAAAGAAGAAAACAGCCAGGCCTGTCTGTTCTAAGAGGCCTGCGCACCAGGAGCACTGAAATTTTGGATGTTTAGATAAAATGAACCACTACCTGTTGGCCAGAAACTGACAAACACATTTATCTGTGCACGCAAGTCATTAAACACACACGCATGTGCATGTAAAAGTAGCATGCAGGAACAGAACAAAACTGTAAAACAAGGCACATGATGTACCTTTGAGAGAGCATGCTCTGGCTCTTTATCTCTCTCTGACATTTAGGGTCAAGGTAAGAACACACACACACACACACACACACACACACACACTATCCTCTGATCCTAACCCACCTACCTGACCTTCACCTTTACACGGACTTCATTCTCAGTTAACCCCAAAGTCAATATCTGACGCTTCACCAGCATCTCATTACCCACCTCTGCTTCTGTATTTCTCACACACACAGAGTAGTATAGTAGTTAATGACATGATAGGAGTTACTGTAATGTGTTGAGTGTCGCTGTGAGATAGAATACCAGTGACTGGCAGAGTATAAGAGGGAATGTTTGTTGTTTTTCCTAGTTCTCAGAGTGGAGTCCTTGAGGGTGTCCCGGGGCGTCCCCAGCAAGAAGGGGAATAATTTCCTTGATGTGAAAAAGTTTGAGAACCACTGAGTTAGTCTATATGCAGGAGTCTAAGCTAGAGGCTAGTTCAGCGCTAACAGCACAGTTAGCAGTTTCTTATTGTTTTGCTGTTGGCTAGAGTCTACAGTAGCCTGTGTACTGTTAATAAATTGTTGTTTTCCTCCCAAGGGACACCACAGTATTTCTATGGCTTAGTGGGTCCAGCCCACAGAAAAGGAAAAGCTATGTATAAACTGAGTAAGTTGGCTTTCTATCAGATCCAACCAACACACTGAATCAAGACAGATTTTAGAGTAATTTCACCAGCAGCAGCACCTCCATATTTTAAAGATCCCCTCCAAACATTTTAAGACATATAACAATAATCTGCTTTTGAATAAGTTGTATCTGATTGAAAAAGTTCTAATACCTCATTAAAATACTTTATATGACATATACTGTACTCCTTCTCCCTCACTGAAAAAAACACAATCTATCTATATGCAAATATTTTTGATTTCAAGTTTAACAGCTGTATACAGGATGTCTCCTACTTCACAGAAAATTGTATTCTCAGTGTATTTGCACATTTGTGTAACTTGCATACTGGATCATGATTGGCTACAAACCAATTGTGATGACTTAAATTGAGCACAACTTTCCTCCCTCAGCAGATGAATGTGAAAACAGACTTCTTGTCTGACATCATTCTGCACAGTGAAGCTCAAACATCCAAGTGAAATAACAATAAGCTTCAATTCTGTAAGCTAACCACCTACAGTCCACACACACACAGACACACACACACACACACACACACAAACCGACCTTGAGGTGTTGTAGCTGTAGCACCAGGTCATCGAGCTGACTTCTTTTGTCTTCAATCTCAGTTTGCCGTTTTCGCTTCTCCTGAGGGACAAAGAACAGAAGACATGAAAATGAATATCCACTCGCAATGAGTCATTAAAAATGTAATGTTTCATTGTTGTGGATTGATACTATTGATAGTTTCATTAGTTGTTTTTTATTGGAGGGCAGTGAAGAAGAACATAGTTGAGCATGATGATGCACTAAAGCATGCTGTTCATTGTTGTTTTAATCTTAATGCTCATCATCTGGAAGACAAGATCTCCTCAGGGCAATTAAGGATTTCATACATTTAATTTAAAGATGAGCAGAGACTTAATGGCTTCTTATACAATATATTGTCCAACTTAATTTTGAAATTGTCAGTCTACTGGTTATGTAACGTCACAGAAGCTACATCCAAGTTTTATCCCAGTGTGTGATTTCAACAATACAGAAACTAATCAGGGAAAGTTCCAAAACAGGCTACAACTCTAAACAAAGCTGAGATTCCTTTTTATGATAAGATTTCATTAGTGCAACAGCAAATCTCCACTACCTCGACTACATCTCTAACATTCAACTTCTCATTCTAGGAGATGGGGAGAAAAATGATCCCCGGGTGCACGCGGGAAGGAAGTGAAGTATTCGCTGGGTCAGAGGTGAGAGCTTATCAAGGGTTGAGAGGGGTTAGGGTCCACAGGCTATCTAAAGACGAGAGATTAGGCCTTGAAACCCTCAAAACAGAGCTGAGGTTGAACTTGAGGTGAGGAGAACAATCCTTAACTTCATGCGGAGATGAATGAAGCTGATGCTGGGGAGGGCCGGGCTTGGCGGAAGATGAGTCGGAGGTTTGAATCATAAAAAATAAAATAAAATACTGAAAAGACAGGGGCGATGTGGGGCGACTGTCAGAATTTAAATTGACGCATGGGAATGTAAACACAGCGGATCCCACCGCAACCCTGCTTGGGGCTGAAGGGCATGAGATACTGTAGATGTGTGTGCGGCTTTATCTCTTTCTCTCTCTCTCTCTCTCGCTCTCGGTGGGAGCAGAGCAAGGATTTCTGGGACGCTTCCTGTTCGCTAAATATAACTATCAGGGAAAACCCCAAAATGTGAATAAACGGTTAGACCGCATCTCAAAGAGAGGAAACCTCAATAGAGTGATGCAGGATTTGACAAGAATAGATGGGAGAACTGATAGCAGAACTTAAAAGAAGTGAGATAAATGGGATAGAAAATGTTAAAATAGAACAGAATAGTGTAGTCGCTTATCGGAAAATGGAAGAAAAATGAGTCAAAAATCAATATAGAAAGTTGAGTTATCAGGTTATAATCAGCATCTCTGCAACAGTTTCGTTTTTACTCTCAACTGGAAGAGGCTGTCCTCACCAGAACAGTGACAGAATTGATCATTTGAACATATGATTTATATTGTGTTTTCTCGACGGCTGTCTCTCAGAAGCAAAGCCAGAAGTAGTGCGACATTGTTATAACGCTGCCAAGAATCCTACGGAGGAGGTTGGAGTATGTGGCTTTGACAACGGAGAGTGCTGTTCACAATCAAAATGACTTTCTTCAAACAATGACCATAATCTTTTCTTAACTATAACCGAGTACTTTTAATTGTCTAGATTTAGTCAAACCACATCCACATTTTTGTAACAGTCACATGGTTTGTTTTGGGAAGTTCTGACAAATAACCTGTTTTGTCATTTAGGTTGGATAAGATTCTGCGTTCGCCCTGGGTCTTCGCCTCCAGAGTCTCTGTTCCATGGTGAATAGTAATACTAACAGTGAGTAGTAATAGTATTTTAGTCGTATAATGTCCTCTTGTAGCAAGAAACACACACACACACACACAGCTTTTTGCAAAATCTGAGTGAAAACAAGTAGACTTTCTTTAAAAAAAAAAGAGGAAACACAAGGATCCTTAAAAACAGAACAACACAGTCATGAAAAAACAGAACAGAACAGAACAGAACAGAACAGAACAGAACAGAACAGAACAGAACAGAACAGAACAGAACAGAACAGAACAGAACAGAACGAAGTAAAACAACTTGACGTTTTCAGGCTCGCTGGGAGGACACATCACGGAGCTACGCACAGGCTGTGAAAACATCTGCACCGAACCTGAGGTCATCTCTCTCTGTCTCTCTCTGTCACACACACACACACACACAAACACACACATGTACACGCACACCGCAGCAGCCTACTTAGCAGCAGTTCCCATGGCTTGTGAAGTACAGAGGGCCCGATCAGGAATATGGTCACCAGATGTCAGGGACCATACAGGACATGTGGTCGAGGAATGGGCAAAACACACACACACACACACACTAATATAAATCCACGGTACTCTCACAGGCATGAGTAAGTAGACCTTAATATATCCAAAATAGAGAATCCTTGACTATACAGTAATGCACACAGGAACACACACACACAGATGCTTGACATCTCTGATCAAAGATTGCTCGGGTGCCGGTTTCCATCACATTCCAGAAATAAAATGTATACCGTGGGCATTTACAGTAATGCTGTTTCCATGTGAAACACAGTATTCTATACAAAAAATAATACTTTTAAGTCTGTGGTCTTCATACTGTATAATAAAGTGTCCTGAGGGGCCTTTAAGACAGACAACAGCTCTGCAGCAAATAACACAGACTCCTCATTCATTTCATGAGGCAGCAGAGCGAGGGTGCTCGCTGCTGAGGGATGTGACAAAAAAAAAACAACACAAAAGGAGGCTAATCTAGTAAAAAAAAAAAAAAAGTTTACACTAGCTCATATCTTGCTGCAGCACAATGCAACATATTCTGCAAACACACCAAATCAAATACTGCACATCCAAACACGTAAACGTACCAGCTCGTGTAGAATACCTCGGAGCATACTTTTCAACAATTTTCCAATTTACCAGTTATCTCACAAGTGCTGAGATGGAGAGGATAAAATAAGATATACTTTAATGTTCCCGTAGGGAAATTTGTTCCACATTTGTTCCTGCAGTTCCATAGAAGATAAAATCATACTTACTGAATAGTATAAGAAAGAATGTCAGCATCTTAACAGCACATGGCGTCCATACACAGTTTGCACATACATATACGCCACAGTTTGTATGTACAGATATACACATATACACCTACTGACAACGGCGACATATCGCACGACCCTCATGACCGATATCTACATCACATGTTAGTGTTTAGAAGCTTAATGGACATATGCAGGAATGAATGTTTGTAATGGTTCAGCCTGCTCTTGGGAGCTCTGAATCTTCTACCAGAAGGTAAAAACTGGAACTCTGTGTGGAGAATGTGAGTTGGATCAGACACTATTTTCTGTGCGTGTCTGATAGTAGACTGCTCATAAATTGTTTGGAGGGACAAGTGTTTTTTGACCCCCATAATTTTTATAGCAGTCTGTACCAGACAAGCAATCTGTGATTTCAGCTGTACCGTCAAATTACCATAACAGGCTGTAATACCATATCTTATAATACTCTCTAATACTGCATGGTAAAATAGTGACATGAACTTCTGCTCAACTCCATAGACCCTTAGTCAATGTTAAAAATGTATCGGCAGTAGAAGTCTAAAGCAGAGACTTTCAACATGGACTCTAAAGCTGAGTGTGTTATCAATATGAGTGATGGATACACTGTGGACAACCCTTGGCCTAAGGTCGCCCACTGCCTTTGGGTCAAACACCATCTCCTTAGTCTTCTTCACAGGACAGCACAAGATGGTCAGTATCACACCATTGCACAAATCTCTCTATTTTATAGTAAGCTGATGAACTGCTATCTCTGTGCAGGATGGCTGTATCATCTGAGAATTTAATGATATGCAGTAATATTTTACGATTATGATTTTTGCTGCTGTGAAAACATGTACAATCCTGCCTCAAAAGAAAATAAACCGCTGTGTGCTCTCTAGGCATTACAAGTTTTAGCGTTTCCAACAACAACAATAATCTCACACAAATGCAACTATTGCTTTGCTGTAGTGCAACTTTATGTCTGAACACAGTCTTAACTCGGACTCAAACATTCACTCTGGTGGTGGCTGCTGGTATGCATGGACAGATGTATCTCAGGATGTACTGACAGAGGCTAAGGCCCTGTCGTCTCGTACAGTATTATTTCTTTTTGTTCCCAAAGTGTTGTCCAAGTTTTCCTTTCGGAATTCCCTCCTGAGGTTTCCTCAAGGATTTCCAAGAAGGAATCCTAGACACGGACTCTGCTAATACAGCAAACTCCTCCAGTTTTAGTACTTGTCCTGTTAAAAGAGCTAGTTGATAAAATGTTCCTCTCAAAATATCTTTGACCAAAATTCTTTATGTATTTATATCGAGAATTTATATATATATACTGTATGATTGTATGTATGCATGTATGTATGTATGTGTAGATTCAAGAATTTCTAATATACTGCACTGCTTCTTTAAACTTTTGTACTTGTACACATTGAATGAAACTCTGAAAACTCTGGTTACTGGCTTGAATTGGGTTTTGGTGCCAAGAATCTTACTGTGGACTTCTTATCTTGCTGTCACACAGTTCCTATGAAATCAGTTCATAATTGCTTCTTAAATTCATTAGATGAATCTCCAGTTTATATAAAAAAAGATTACAGCTGTACAGTTGAACTGACAGGAACTGCTCTGTTCACTGTATTTCCCTCCTCCTCAGGAAAATATGTTAACATTTTTGGTGACACACACATGACTTCCCACACTTTCTGACTCACTGAGTGTCTGGCCCCACTTGGCTTGCCGTTAAACTCTTATACAGAGGGCATCACTTTTCCTGCTACTGTTGGCACCATCCGAGAACACTAAAACAGAAGTCTGTGTTCGATATTTAAAATGGCCGAGCCACAGTGGAGACTTTGTCACATTGTTAAGGTCACGCAAACATGATTATGATGCATGAAAGGAGTGATGTAACTCTCTTGGATTTAAACTTCTGCTTGCTGTTAAGCTTGTAAACAGAAGTGGGGTACGGATCAGACGGGTCACATTCTGCACATGCCAACACACCCAGCAGAAACATCTCACAGTGAAGATCATCTTCCAGTCAGCAGGCCGCCATACCCGAACACTGAGAGAACAGAGACTGAAATGGTACTAAGTCATCCACCCAGGAAAAAAAAAAATCAAACATTTGCTGCTTCCAGCTTCTCAAATGTGAGAATTTGCTGATTCTCTTTGTTGTGCTATCATTATAAATTGAACATCTTTTTCATTTTTTTACATTTTCTAGATTAAAAAATGTCGAATGAAAAAACTGCTATATTGATCTGAACAATGAAATGAATGAAAATAATCATTAGCTGCCATGACAACGCGCAGCAAACACTCGCAGCCTTATGAAAACGTGATTTTTGCATCTTGCTGTTAATAGTTACTACATGAGTGTGATATCCTTCTCAGACAATGATAATTTGTTAGTGAACGGAGGCGTGTGAACGTTAACCTGATAACTCTTTAGCTTTAAAGGTGGTGTCGGTGAATGCAAACTTGGCACATCACTGAAACGTCTTGCATACCATTGTCATGCGATAGGAGCAGGTGGTGACTATACTCATCGTGTCCATATTGAGGAGAAACACAAGCGTTCATACCTCTGCACATACGCTGAAAACACAGAAAAACTTTTTGTAGTAATCCTGATGTCTGCTTCACACCACGGATATCAGCAAACCAAAGTTTCTTTGTTATTAGGAGAGTAATGAGACCGACGTTGTGTTGCGTTCATAGCTGTAGCTGCTAGGTTGCACATCATATGTGTTAAACTAGCTGTATGTCACAGTGTCTCTTTCCTCTACACTATTTCTCTGTCCTGTCACTCTTTATTGTTTACTATCTAATTAAGCTCAAATATCACAAAAATAATTTTAAAACCAGCAGTGCCCACTAGAGCTGCATTCCAGCCTCTCCTGTCTCAAGTATCTATGAACCCCCTTTACTTACACACACACACACACACACACACTCATAGGCTTGCACACACAGACACACACAAAAACACGCCAGACTGTCCAGTAGGCCCAAGACAGCTGCTGCTAATTTTAGATGGCATGTAATGCCTGGCGTGCCGAAGACCCCCTACTAACCAACAAACCACACCTCTCTCCCACACCCCCACCCCCCCCTTTAAAATGACTTTGCCCCAAGCACACTCCCCACCCCCATAAACTGCTGAAGTCCATAAACCAAGCCTCCTGTAGCCACCTTTCCACTCCTGCCTTTCTAGGATCCAACAACACCCACTCTGCCAAATATTCAAAAGCTAAGACACTAATTCAGGAAGTCTATTCGGGTCAGACCTTAACATATATACCGAAACTAATGCGGGTGGGTTCAGTGATGTATCATAAGCCAACCAGCTGCGTCTTTGTGCTGTCTGCATATACACAATTTCAATTTAATGGAGCAGATGGGGGCAATCTGACAGGGATATTTGTCTTCTCAGTCAACGGAACCAAATCAGCCAAATCCCATGTTCACTAAATAAAACCTTAAGAGATGGCAAACATCTGTTACAGTACATAGACTGGAAAGATTTGATTTAGCTGCACCTAAGGTCAGCAAGTTGTGCTGAACCTCATTTCAGATAGAGTATAATACTGTATCAGCACCGGTACAGGGATTAATACATGGGTCTGATTTGGCAAACAATCTCATACAGAGGTTATTTTAGGCTTTTCCTGTTGTTCACACCCAGTTTATATAATCGCCATTACAAACTATGATGAAATTGCTAATCTGTAACAAGCTATTGGAAAACTAAGATCTTTCCTTCAAAATGCTCAGAATTTTTAGGATTGTGATATATTAACATAATGTGTACTTTTGCAGTAACAGTTAAGCAACAGGTATGTTTGACTTGGAGCACAAGGCAGGGCCATTAAACCTGCGTGCAGTGGAAAAAAACTGAGAAAGTGTACTGAAAATGTGATCACAGCCTCAAGTTACTATTGGTAGGTTAGGGGAAAACACTGCTTTGAAAACACACTTGCATTTTGACTACCTCGATCAATATTGTCCGAATTGTTTTCAGGGTTTCAATGCTGCCAATATGTCAGTCCCTGAGTAGGTAAACTTCACAAACTGAAACTGCACATGCCTGCCTTCATACAGCCCAGCCCCCCACTCTATTTACCAGTCTCAACGCAGCCCATTACCCCGGCCCTCGGCCACAGTCACAAATCTCAGTGCATGCCGAGGTCTAGCCGTAGCATCCCCCTCACCTTCACCCTACCACGCTCACTTCCCTCTATTAGACCTCACTAAGTGAATCCAGAGCGCTGTCCACCCACCATAGAGACCGTGACACACGGATTACTTCACAGAGCTCATCCAGACGATCGACTGAGGTCACTTCCAGGAACTAAAATAATTAATAACTGGACTTTAATCTTGCGGAACTGCTAATCATTCTCACAGGCATTCAGAATCTTAAAGACATACGAAATGATTTAGATCTTGAGTGTGAAATATCTACAACTCTTATCATCCACAGTCCCTGTCCCTGTTCCCAGCCAGCCAGCAGCTGTCATTTCCTCATTCGCTCTCTTTCCCATAAACACACACACACCACCATCATCTTCCCACTTCCTAATTCCCCCCCTAAACTTGGCCCCAGACGATTTGTGGCCTCGTGTGTGTTGGAGGGCAGCTAAGAGTCCAAAGGGCTGAGGTCATCTGTGTAAACATATCACAGACACTACAGAGAGGTCAGTGAATTAGCGCATACAAAGAGAGAGACACACACACACACACACACACATACATACACACACTTTTGTATATGTACTTTGCTGTGCTGCTTGTGGTTGGCAGGCCACATGGGCAACAGCTAATTAGAAAGATGAAGCACTCCCCATTCAGTGGCTGATCTCAAAACCACATACATCAGCTTCGGTGAACACACACACACACATGCGCACACACACACACACACACATATGCAACACAATCAGTTTTTTGGGAAACCCTGAGCTTGCCGTATTCCCTCCAACTACTATAATTACATGTTAATAACACACCAATTACAGGCCTGGATTTAACAACATGACATCACAACTTTTCCCCTAATCCGACCAATTAGTAACCATGGAAACCAGCACTGCTGGCAGCTGACAGGCCGTAATCACTATCAGACTGTGGGAATCTTTGTCTGTTTGCATGTGTGCAGACCAACAGACTAATCAACTCTTAGATTAAACGCAGCAAATGGCTCATCCTCTGTTGTAGCGAATGATTAATGCTCTGAGTAATCTTGTTATCTAGAAAACAAGCATTAGACAGACAGACACACACACACACACACACACGCATACTTGCACTATGTAGTCATTCTAGTGGTGGGCGATCAATTCAAACAATTAATCTTTGTTTGTCTTAAATGTGTAAAGCATGTAAATTGAATTATAACAACCTGCACTTTTTTTTTTTTTAGTTAAATAGCGTAGATGATAGCTGTCTGCATCAGCTGTCGAGACAGGATGCTGTTGAACGTGCAGATCACAACAATATACAATAGATGTTTCAATCATGTTTTAGTCTTTCTGCCCTAAATCATTCACAATCAAAAACTGAACTAAGATCAGATATTGTAGATGCTTGTAAGGAAGACTTAAATGTGATCATCACAGCTCTCCTTCCAACTGCTGATGATCTAACAGACAGGTATGTTGTCCTTTCAACAAGGCTAACTGCTGAACCACAACCATTAGTTCACTGCTTTATCCATGAGACACACTCTTTGGTAAATGAACATTATAATGACAGCTGTGTGCTTCCTGACAGTGATTTTGAATTTAAATAGATGAAACATGGCAAGGAACTCCATCTTGAATCCCACTTGACACGTTAATCAAAACCGATGTCAGATTCAGCGGTTGTGTATTAAGAAGGCTCAGATACGGAGAAGTCTGGTCTGACGCTTGGCTGGGATTTTTGAAGAACATCCAATTTGGCTCAAGATCTGCTAAAGAATTGATGAAGAAAGACACTGATGGTGATGACAGTGAAATCTGCGAGCATCAATTATTGATGAAATCATTAGCATGTCAGCTGCAGACCAGACACATTACAGTAGCGCCGTATACCTCTCTACAGGGGTTCAGTAATGCTTATTCAGAAAGACAAGTCAGACAGAAAATGGGCAGATCATTAAAAAAAAATAAAAGAAAGAAAGATTTAAATGCACACCAGATACATATTTTCAACTTGTGTTTTGCAAAGGCTGTCACTGATGACACATATTAGCCTGCAAACTTCCATATGAACCCTTGGTTTTACTATTTCTCCTTATATACCACAATATTTTCCATCCTAGTATCGCCTGCCTCCATCCTTATCGAAGACGACATCACCTAGTTTTAGCACCTATGACCAATCAAACTTTTAACTACTTTAGTCAAGTTTAAACTCTTCTGTTCCAGTGATTTTGGTTCTCTGAACCTGCCCCCTGATTAAGAAATCCTTCACTTTCCCTGAGGCGCTCCAGGAAACTTAGTCCAGCTTCTGTATTTACACTGGACCTGCGTTGTTTGGCTCTTTCTAAGACTTACGGAGTGCTTAGCTGCCTAAGGGGGTTGTTAGTACTATAAGTGTAACAGTAACCTTTCTCTATTTAACTACTTTGTTGGGGCTTGAAAGCTATTAGTGCTGTTATTGTCTTTGATAGAGTGTACACCCACTCGGTTGAGACAAGACAGATGATCATTTGGAGGAGACAAAAGGACCCGAATGATTTACTTGTATTCAGCGCCTGACCGTACTTAATGTCAAAGCTCTTGGCGCTTCCAGTAGGATATCAAATAGTCCTTCAGGATAGATTTAGACTACCAGATAGAGCATTCTTTGTAGTGTTAAGGTTAAGTTTACAACAGCTGCATGCCACCAGAATATTCTGCATAATTTGCGGAACGGAGACTACGTTTTTCTTGGCCCGGCGTACTAAACCAAAACTAATTTACATGATAACATGATCAATGGTTTTTTATTCGGTAGTGTTTTGCTTAATACACATGCAATAATGATGCAAGAAGCAGCAATGCTTGTTCCTCTCTCTTCAAATCATGAGAACTTTCCACTTTCTTTCTTTACTTACTGGTTTAAGTACATACAGCCTGGTATGGCTGCCATGTTTCAACGTGGCCAAAATAGTTTCTCCATCTGCTTCTACTGCGGCTGTTCCCCCCACTTGTGTGTTTGAATGTGTGTGTGTGTGTGTGTCCCTGTGCCTCTGTGCGTCTTGAGTGTGTGTGGTATGCTGTGGTTCTTGCTGGCGCCAAATTTAGTTCCAGGCAGTGAACTCCGGTTTAACTGTTGCTTTAAAGTCCCATCAGGACCTGAGCCAAACACTTCAACAGATGACTCCTTAATCGTGAAACATAACAGTGAGTAACGGAACACAAATTAGACTACTGTTACCTCACAGCTGAGATACACCTAAAACTCCCCCCAAAAAAAAAAAAAAAAAAACATCTTTCCACTAACTTTCCACTGAGTTGGTTTCGCCAAAAAAAAAAAGGACACAGAACAAGATGAAAGCTGACACGAACAGCGAGACAAATGCAGCAGCGGTGTGAGACAGAAGGGCAATGAGGGAATAAAGCACATAACAATCAGTGCAACAAAAATCAGTTTTATATGACGAAAATGGGTGTATGAGGCTATGATGTCATGCTGCAGGGCACCCAACACATTCACTTTTTAATGCAATGACAAAAAGCAATCCGACTCTTGGATGCAATCTTTTTTTTATCAAAAAAACTGACATGCACTGCACAATTTATGTTTCTTTTAGCTTTTTTTAAGCCTCAGTTAGCATTTAGCCTTCCAGCAAAGAAGCTAAGCTGGATGACGACAACGCTAATATACACATTGCAGTGTCAACAGTGTCAGTAATGACGACTCCATGTTCAAGTTCCAGCCAAGGGCTAATCGTACATTTAGCCTGGTGTGTTTATGTCATACAAATTCATCCGTCAAACTTCAATACTCATACTTTTTCCCGCCCTTTACAAGTGTTAGTGTTGGAGTGAATGGAACATGAATGAATAATGTGACGAGACAGAGGGAGCTTGATAGAGAATGAGACTAATGGAAGCGGGAGAGAGACAGGCGGAGCTGCAGGAACTCAAAGGTGTCAGACAGTTAAGTGAGAGCACGGTGCGGTGAATGACAGAGAGAGAGAGGTAGATTAAGTCAAGGTGAGACACGATCTCTGACGGCCATGAAAGTCACTCACAGACATACAGACAGCAAAGCAAACACACGGAAGGCCAAAGAAACATTAACGAAAGAGACGAGCAGAGCAAAAAGAGACAGTTTAAACACACTTTGACTTACCGCCAAGGCCTGCAGCCTCTCTTTGTGGAGCTGAGCCTCCTCACACGACATCCTGAGGGGGGAAGCAGGGGAGAGGGGGGGTGAAAGGAGAACGAGAGGTGAGACTTTGGGGAAGACAGAGAGCTGGAGTCCCTCAGCGAGACAAGAGAGGGGAGGGAAGTAGAGGAAAGAGGGAAGAGAAGGAGAAGAAGAGGAGGAGGAGGAGGAGTATCCAGACGAGGTCCTTCCTCAGCAGTAATCCAACCACAGGGAGAGGAGACAGTGGAACAAGGAGCTCGCGCTGCGAGGACGCAAAGATCTCTCATTCACTGGCCATGTGCCTCACACTCAGCCCCGCTGCTCGCATTCTCTCTCTCTCTCTCTCTCTCTCTCTCTCTCTCTGTATCACCCACTCTTTCTTTTGGCTCCCTGTCTCTCCTCCCATTTGTCCCCTCCCCTCCGTCCCTCTCTTTTTTAGGCATGAGCCATGTGTGATTAAACAGCTGGGAGGAGCAGCTGAGAGAGAGAGAAGAGGAAGGGGTGGAAGAGGAAAGCGACTGCATGAAGGTAGGGGAGGGAGAGGGGTGAGAAGAGAGGGAGAGAGAGAAAAGCGACGAGGGAGAGAAAGAGGAAGAACAAAATAAAATTGCACAAGTAAGGAAAAAGGGAAGCAAAGGAGTGATTCGTCATCTTTGCAAAGCTGAGGGTGCCCAAGATCAGACAAGAATGGAAAAACAGAACGTCATAGAAGATTAAATTGTTCATCTCTCAATTTTTATTGTTTTACTTTTTATCTTTACTCTATCTTTTCTTCCAGAGATAAATCATTCTCCTATCATGAATATTGATTGTTTAGTTTTCTTTTCCAGGCAGTAGAATGGTATTCATTGTCATCTATCTATAAGAGCACTGCAACCTTTGATTCATTTCTCTTCCATGATCTGTTTTTGTTCAAGAGTTTTCCGTTTCTTTCCTGCTTTTGATTTATTCAAGCGGTTACATATTGGTATTTTGGTCTATCTGAAACTTCTCTAAAAACATTAGTCATCAGTTTAGTTACCATAGTTTGGCATTTCCTTTGGCCCGCAATCTTGGAAGAACTTCTGAAATGCAGCATACTTCTGTCTCTCTGTCCTGATCACAAATGATATACTGTGAAGACTTCTCTGGAAGATTGGAGATGAAAAACAGAAACCTTGCTGTCATGTGTTGGTCATTAATTGTGGTTTGGTAGAATTGATGGTAAATGTTATTCCAAAGAACTGACCTGATCTTCAGATGATGATCAACTGAACTGCGCTGAATGCTATCACATAACAGAGTGGTCTATATCTAACACCAAACATCTCATTAGTGCTATCTGCTATTGCTGCTGCTAATTGACATGCCAATGGTTGTTAAGTAAAGTAACCAAAGGTAAACAGTGAAGAAGAACAAAACGAGAAAAACACAGTAAAGTTTAAACAACCTGCTGCGTTTCTTCATTCTTTCACCTCTGTTGTTTCAACATATTCATCATGAATATTCACATTTAAGCATCCTTCAGTGGTTACATTCCAGCAAAATGCTTCCACCAACTCAGATAGTGTCTGTTCAGAGAAATATCAGATAATAAAGAGGTCATTTTTAACAATAAACTCCTCCTGAAATGTGTCCACTGTATTTTTTTTAAATTGAAAACTAATAAATCAACAAGGGCAAACCCAGAGGTGTTGTACCCATTCAACTGGAGGGGCACATATTACTTAAAGCTTGAGAATTTCCCAGTTTAAAGTGACGTTAGCATCAGTGGTTTTAACTATAACTTACAACTAATTATAACATTGTGTTAGCTTGTTGTCCTTTGCTATTATTAGTAGCTAAATTATTGTTTTTGTCAAAACAAATCTGCAGCACTGAAATGCATCCTATAAAACAGGGATGGACTTAAGGAGATTTCCTACAGAGGGTCAAGAGCTAACTATGTTTTTAAAAATAAGTAGTTACATGTTTGTGAGCTTTAATGTTAATGTCCAAGAGAAGTACTGCTAGCTAACCAGCTAACATTAGGCCTGAGTTTAAAGTCTTTTCCACACTGACTGTGGGTTTCCTGGGCAAACCGACAGCCAGTGTGGTCTATAAGACTGTAGGCTTCTATAAGCTCATGATAGGGGTCGTGTGCAATTTATATCTCTCGCTTGTAGATGGGAGAGAAAGTGCAGAATGTGCTCGGGGCACATATTCAGGTATTATGATCTTTTAACATAATTTGATGAAACTATAGGCAGTGATGCCGCCCACACACAAACAATCCTACAGCTGACTCTTCAGGTTCTATTTCTGGTCATTCTAGTCATGCATTTATTTCAGAGCCTTTTAAATGGACATCAATAGAAGGACTCTGGTTTAGAAAATAGGAATGGATGGAAAAAAAAAAGGGAAAAAGAAAAAAAGGAAGATAATTATGTCAATTCATGAATTGATGTGTGCAGATGAGCGTCTATTGGACATCTTTGAAACTGCAAAAGCACAACACATGTTCTTGCACACACACACACACACACAAAAGCAGAGTTTGTTTAAATGGGTCACAGTTACCCGTGTCCCAATTTTCTTTTCCCCTTATTTTCCCTTTCTAGGTTCACCTGAATTTCATCCACTCTTCTCTCTCCTTTCTTGCACCATTTTTACTTTACTTTCTTATTTTCCTCCTGTCTTTCCCTAAATCTTTCCCTACATCCTTTCTCTTTCCCTCCATCTCTTCCTCTTTTCCTTTGCTGCATTCTTGCCCTGATTTGTGCATTCATCTATCCTTTCCCATACCCAACACGTTCTCCTCTTCTCCCTTCCTTTCTTGCTCTATTTTTCTCTTTCATTTCCTTTCCTTTATCCCCCCCCCACAGTGCATCTGTGCCCTCCATCCCTCCTTTCATTCTTCATCTTCATTCCCTTTCAACCCCTCACTCCTCCAACCTTTCCTCTCCCTCTCTCCGTCTACTCCCATCTCTCACCTGATCCCCTCCATTCCTCCTCCTTCCTGTCTCTGTCTCTCCTGTCCCTGTCCCTCCTTCCATCTATCCATTTCTTCCTCTCCCTTAATCCCCCCCCTGCCCTAATCTCTCTCTCCTTTTTCTCCATCCTTCCTTCCAGAAGCAGACATCCATATAAGGAGAAACAGCAGCAGCAACCCTGGTCAACTCCTTAGAGAATACTGAAGCATGTAACACACACTCACACACAAACACACACACAGACATAACAGCCACTGCGTTACTCCAAGAGAAAAGAAAGTGTACAATAAATAACTGCAGCTGGAGAGTTTCTGTCCTGTAAAGCCACCAGGCAGCTGCAAGACTTGAATAAATCAAAAATGACTCTAATGTAGCCCGAAGCTATAGTGTCCATATTTGCATATAATCTATTAAAAGTCAAGGTACGCTGGGATTTTGATGTTTAGAGGCGTTCAAGAGCTGTTAAAAGTCAAGTGAACCATATACGGCCACTTGAACATGTTATTATATAATTTCCGAGCCGATGCACAGAGACGAGAGGTATCTAACACGATGATGGATTCAGGAGTGATGACGTTTTTCATCTAATGCATTCTTTAAAGTTTGGAAGTCTTTTTGAGCATGACAATAGTGAGATATGTATTTTCCCTTTTTTTGGTTTTGTTTTACAAGAAAAGAGCCAAAATTACAAATTGATTTCATTTCTGTTTTTACATATTTAACGTTTTTAATGTTTTTTTTTTCATTTTAAGTAAGTATTTTGAAATATATACACTGTATATATGTTCCCAACATTTATAAAAACAAAACCTCTGTATTAAACATAAACTATGTAAACTACATAAATTCCACAAGTTATAATCAATTATTTTAAGAGTAGAACATACAGTATATTACTTATATTTTCATTTTATTTGTTTGTCTTTATCTGTTTCATTCAATACTTAGTTTTTGTATCAGTTTAAGTAAACAAGCCTTGGCTCTTTTGATGTCTTTTTGATCATTTCCATAAGTTTATGAGAAGAACATAATGTATATTGTTGTTTGGGTTAGGGTTAGGTTGGCCCTTCGGCTATTCACTATGTAAGTGCATTTTCCTCTAAATTTAATACTTTTGTTTTCAAAAGATGACTTCATAGAACTTACCTTTTGCAACATGATATCCTTATAAGGTAAATCAATATTACATTGTTTACAGCTGCATTAATATATATATATATATTTTGTGTACAGGCAGTCAAATGAGTATGTGTCATGTGAAAGGTGTCACTTTTGGTGACAAACCCACAGAAAATTATCACCTGACTGTGCAGTTTCCATCAGCTCTATACGAGGTGTTTTAGCGTCCCTCAGCACGTTGTTTTGGTTTTATGGCCGGAAACTTCACAGTTTTGGATCCCTCTACCTGCTCTGATCATAGTCATTTCCAGATGCAGCAGCCAGGAAAACAGCTCTAATAAACTCACTGTAGATGCTAACTGCACAGCACCAAATAGCAGTGGAGCATTTAGCAGCTAAGAAACAAGATACTTCCCTCAGGAGTTGGTGGAAACCAAACCGGAGCTAAAAGAGAGTGCATACTGAACTTACATTCATCAGCTGAAATGAATGCTAATGTTGCTTCTTGTCTGGTATATGAACAACAAACTGTTTCCTAACAAGACTGTCACTTTATAAGGTGATAATATGTCAGTATTGTGGTTACAGCTTTTTGAGCTGCCCTGAAATAGCTAAATTTCCTCTAATTCGTAATCCTTTATTGTGAATCGTCTGAAGATATAGCTGGCTTTAACTTTATATTAGGTGTAATGTTTGATGTGGTACTATGTACAGTGGTGAGCTAGAATTTATTTTATCTTCAATTTTTCTGGTTTTTTTTTTAGGTTAATCTTGTTTGCCAAGATGCTAATATATTGCACACATGTGATTTTCATTCTTTTTTCCATGTATTCAGTTGGACAAAACCCTACAACTCACTTTTTGCTCTAGGCTTATGTGCAGTCCACCATCAAGGTAATAAAATAAAAACTGCACTGTTTCACCCTGGGACCTGCCCATATTTATCTATATTGCTAGATCTTTAATGTGGGCACATGCAGGTTGTGGACCATGATCTGTTTGGCTCTTAGTATCCTATAGTTTATGAAACCAGGTTCAGCTCTGCAGCTGTCTGAATTTACAGCCAGCAACAGTGGAGGACTTAAGTTTGGCATCTCTTAAGAGTCTCTGTTTGACCTGGACTTACACCAATCTCGTCATTATGTTGGCCTGCTCACACTGTCATTACAAGTCATTCTTCCTTACTTAGAAGTTATTCTACTTTTTCATTACATTCTTTTCTATTCTATTTTCTTTTATGCCAACTTTTCACCTCCTATACTGTCATTTCCGCTTCCTCCTCACCTTCTAAAACGCTGCCACCTTCCCTCCCCCTTTAACCCCTCCATTCTGGCGTCAGTTACACTGGTTGGTCGCCGTTGGAGACAACAGCATCATTGTTCCTCTGCATCGCCACGCCGCCGCGATGACCTCACTGCACAGCCAGTCCAGCCCCGCCTCTCCCCCATCCCAGCCCAGAGGTAATGGCCTCCAGATGTGGAACCAGAGGCAGGAAAACACACACACACACACACACACACTCAAAGAAATATAACAACATGCAAAGAGAGTTTGTAGGAGGTAGAGGGAATGAGCAAATATTCACAAAGAAAGTAAGTTAGAAGAAGTTGAATAAGCATGTGTATGCATGTGCATGAGTGTGTTTATGTGTGTGAGCTGTTAATGCTGCCATCCCTCTTGCCTGAGTTTAGTACTCTTTTCCCAAAATAACTGCAACACACAGATAGAGCCACACATCTGGACAGACTGGCCTCTGCTGCAGACTAAGTTAGTGTATGTGTGTGAGAGGGACAGAGAGAGAGAGAGGGAGAGAGAGAGAGAGCAACCCAATCAGATATATTTCTGGCTATGGGACTGCCAGACCTTAATCTCATTCATAATTTATACATCGCGGAGGGAGGTCTAGCTGTGTGTGAGACTATCCGTCTGTCTGTCTACACACACACAGTTTAACTAAACTCTGTTAAAAAGTATAAACAAATCTGAAATACTTTTTTTTTTCCCTCCTCACTTTCATCAACCTTTTCCCCTCATTTTTGAATGGCCAATTCCCTGAGCGCTGCACTGCTTGGCACGGCTGACCATGTTTATTTTTCCATTACAAAATTGGTCTTAAATTTAACGTGCAAGCATTTATAAAAGGCAAGTTGTCAGGGATGAAAAAAGTTTGGAGGTCACTGGCTTTCAGAAGCAAATTAGATAAACCAGTTAGAATTGAATAGAAATACTCACTAACCAGTTAGCTTTCTGTGTGAATGGAGACTTAGGTAGCATAAGTGTTAGCCTGCATAAAAAGGAAACCCGTCTTGACTGTTAAAAAAGTTGACCCTTGGATTGCCTCCTGACAGTACATCTCACATTGACTTATGACTGTGCAGCACAACAATCTGTAAACACAATATACTTAACATCAACTTACCTTGAAGTTAATATAGCTAAGTTCAAAGAAATATCTTGATCTGTAGCTAGATGCTCCTCTATGTTCACCAGCTAGTAATGACTTGTTTGTTGATGAGTCAAATGAATCACCTGTGTGATCATTCCCAATAAAACCCAAACTGAGTTGAGGCTGATATTGTTTTTGATGTTTTTGCCTGTCTGCATTTACGTTCAAATATTTTATATATTTTATGTTTTATCATTTAAGCACTAAATTGCATTGGAATGAAATTATGATCTGCAAATAAACATGAAATTGAACATACTCTCAAGGTCCTACAGAAAATACGCAGGAGACCTAGTGGGCTTTGATTAAAGGCTGAAGTAACGAGTAACTTAATTCAGTTAATCTCTTGATTATTTTTTCTATTGACCAATCAATTAATAAAGCTGTAAAATATTCAAAAATAGTGAAACATGGTCATTGCATCTTCCAAGAGTGCAAAGGGACATCTTCAAATTGCTTGTTTTGTTAAAAAAAAAAAAAGCTCACATGCAACACCAACAAATGTTTCATGTATTTGGTTGATAAATGAATAATCAATTAACAATAACAGGAATATAAATAAATTTGATGTTCTTGCCGGATTGCTACCCTGTTAGCATCTTGTTTGTGTAATAAATAGCAACAGAGAATGGGCCATCTGCCACTGTGGCTCTACACGACCACAAATACTACCTCAGCTTTCTGCTGAATCAGCGGATAACCCAGAGAGAGAGTACAGTATACAGATGGAAAGGCAGACAGATGGATGGAAAGATAGGATGTGACTGACTGACTGAATCGTGACAGCACTGTCTCATTTGACCAATTATAATATTAACTATTAATGCACCAGCAAGGCATGTCTGCTTCATGCCTCACTGCACCTTCTCTGCCTGTTCCATGGGTGCGGCTCTGACAGGGGACGCAAAAATCACTCCTCAAACTGTCCGCTTACAGCTGATTAAAACTCTCAGCTCGTAGGTGAGCTGCAATATATCACTCAGAGCAGCCAACCACTCAGCATCCCCTGATCTGCAACGTCTACTGGGTTTTTAAGACTTTTTATTTGGAAGCGAAGACGCACAGGCTGTGTTATCGCCATAATAATTACATACTGTACACTCATACTGCACAAGGACACAAGCAAACTGCACATTATGCAGCAAACAAGCTTTATAATCTATAATATAAATAGCCTGTATGAGCGTCATTATAACGGGATACATGCCATGCACCAAATCTGCAATAAGATTGTATGGTTGCACAAGCCTGTGAAAAAGACAGATTTTTAGCAGGACACACTGTAAAAAAAAAGAAAAAAAAAAGCCATTGAATTTCTGATTTTTTTGTTGTTGTTGTTTAGCAGCCTTATGAATTCATCCACCAACAATGGCTTCAATAGAAAACAATACAGTACACCCACAAAGCTCTGAATGCTACAGAACATCTCCCACTCTCCTGTTCTTATCACCTTCACTACTTCTCTTCTCACCAATTTATTTAGCCCACATGTGAATGGAGCAATCAGGTGCATCAAAAATGATCACTACTTTAAGATTTTCCATTTTTAATCATCTCAAAGAAATTCCGTATTAACCGGTGAACTCAGCTTGTTTGATGGTTTCTACAACTTTCAGACAGCACTGGTAGCCTAATACTGCTGTTTCAGTTTGGCTAACGTTAAAGCAGTGTTTAGGTTAGTGGCTTTGTCCTGCTTGTTATTAGAATTGGGGCAGATTTAACAAAAATGAGTTTCTCAAATTCATCATTAGTCCTCACCATTAGGCCTTTTCTCTTGAAAAGTTTGACAAATTGTTTGAGAATACTTTTCAAAAAGCATAAATCTCACCTTTGTTAAGTATTATTCATTTGGTTTTTCACATAGTTCGACACACTTCTGCTGTTGAACGTGGTAAATTTTGGGACTACAAGTTTTTCTATGACTGTTAACATTTTTCATTGTCTAGTCCATCCAGGATTTTGCAGTTTTTTTGTGATTATTGCACCCAAGAATGCTTGATTTTGCAGCAGCTTTTCTCAAAAATTAAGATGCAATTTGTGATGTTTTATGTGCTCTTATTGCAGTAAAATTGCATGAATGTGATTTTAAAAAAACTAACAATGAAGAGTCATATGTAATCACTTCCTTCGATAAAAAGCATGCTGCATATCACAGAAACCACTATATTACAGTGCTAATGTTTAATGTATTTTCTGAACATGAGAATCATGGACTCAAAGTTATATAAAAGAGAAAATACTGTAATTGAATCCATTTATAAGCCTTTATTAAATAAACTCCAACCTCAACATCAGCACCAAATAAAATCAGTCAATAATTCTGTTAAAATAAATCCACTAACATAAAAATATAGTTTCTGTTCCAAAGTGCCCATTTTTATAGGGTGGCTGTGGCTCAGGAGGTAGAGCGGGGCATCCACCAATCAGAGGGTTGGTGGTTTGATCCTCTAGTCTGCATGTTGAAGAGTCCTTGGGCAAGATACTGAACCCCAAATCGTGTGTGAGTGTGTGTGAATGGGGGGGGGGGGGTGAGCATTGGAAACATTGTAAGGCCCTATATCGTTCCCAATGAGCAGGTTGGCACCTTACATGGCAGCCTCTGCCATCAGTGTGTGAATGCATGAATGTTGGCATGTGTTGTAAAGCATTTTGAGTGGTTGATAGACTAGAAAAGCACTGTATAAATACAGTCCATTTAGCATTTGTATTTGAGGTAGATTATGTCCATCTTTGTTCAACATGTATTCTTCTGACTAATTGAATGCAAACCTCATTTGGGAATATTGGGAATTGTTTGCATGGTCTACGGTGGTAATTTTTGTTGGCAGGAGGGATTTGACATATCCTCGTGAATGTATCCCTGAATCCTTGCTGAATGCACACTGCAATGACAAATATTACCACGGCACAAAATGCGACAATTCATCCAAATCACAAGTGGTCTGTTGATTTGGCCATTTCATTCAAAAAAAGGTGTGGTAATTTAGCAAAATCACAAGCTCTTACAAATATTGTGGAGATTTCCTGAATGTGCGTTACTTACTGTGATTGCAAAATCGCAATTTCCTGGAGAAACTGAATGTCATTTCGCGCTCTGTGATGGTGACCTATGATTGTGTCCATACAGTATTTCTTGGTCATTAGACAATTATTTCCAGTCCATTTCTATGCTGAAGATATAATTTCCAGTCTTAATGTGTATTTCCATGTAACACGAGTCAGCAGAAAATTGTAGGCTAAACTGAATTTACTGGAAATTATAATGGTAGAGCGGGCGGGAAAAACTCGCTAGCCCAGCAACATTGAGGCTACAAACAACCCATGATGCAACTCTCTCTTAAAGCAACAGGCTCACTCAAACATAATTTTCAGAAAGAAAGTGGTATGTTTGGGCTGGTACGGCTATAAAATTTCATTACAACATGGCTCTTGGTATGTGCTGAACATGACAGATTGATTGTAAAATATAGGATTATTGTTTGCCTTTTCATGTATATAACAATGGAAACACTATTTGCCTGCAAATGCAGCAGAAGGGTCAGACTGATCTGACAAGTCTGCTGACAAGGTGCATTTCTAGTACTTAAGGGAAAAAAAAACATCAAAGACTTGACAGCATCTGAGCTGAGCAACATTTTTCTATCCAAAAAGCAATCTTAACACTCCTTAACACACTGTCAGTGTCTATTTGTCTTGCTGTGATTTTATGACTATAGCAGTCATGGATATAATGCAGGTTTACAGTCTTTTTTAGGTTGATTTTCATACTGTGCTGATGAAATTACCAGAAACCAAGGGGCTTTTCATTTTGTTATCTTTCTATCTTTGCATGGGCATTTTTTTTCTCATGTATGTATTAACAAACATAGACACACAGACACACAAATCACACACACAGCAAGAAGGGGTCTGCAGCATGGCGGACTATGCTGACACACACACTGAGACTGGACCAAGCCTGCAGCATCCACACTGACTATGCTAAAACATGCCACATTACACACACACACAGACACACACAGATACACAACCACACATACTGTACTGGCCCATGATGTTAGGAGACAGGAACAGGGACAGAGAGATACAGGAAGATGAGGAAGAAGGAGTACAGGACTGATTTTGTAAAATTACAAGTAGAAGACACAGAAGAGAGACAGTAACAGAAAGCAGAAAATAGGGCAAGAGAGTAAAGCCATGAAGGGTTGATGTGTGGTGAGGTGAGAGGTTTGCAGAAGGCGATGGTGAGTGAAGAAAAGCAAGACAGAGAGAGAGGAGAGGAGAGGAGAGGAAAGGAGAGGAGAGGAGAGGAGAGGGAGGAGTGTACATGGTGTACCGCGTGTCTCCTCTCCAGTCATGACTGAGCAGCAGCCTCACCATGACGGAGCTCCCGTTCCCATGACAACCCCTGTCAGATGGAGGGGAGAGCGATGGAGGGATATGGGCAAAGAGAGGAGAGATGGAGAGAGAGATAGACAAAAAAATAAAGACAATCTACTCACATCGCCGTTGCGGTGCCGTTCCTCTGCAAAGGTGTGTCTGACATGGCTGCAACACGCGTCTCCTCTGCTCTCCTCTCCTTCCCTTCCTCCTCCTCGTCCTTCTCTCCTTCTCCTGTCCTCCCGTGTCCTTTTGACAAGAGTTGTGTCCTCCTCTTCTTCTCTCTCTCTCTTCCTTCTCTCCTCCTCCGGCCCCCCCTCCTCCTCCTCCTCCTTATCTTCTCCTCCTCTTCCTCCTTCTTTCCTCCTGTCTTTTCGGTGTGTGTTTGTCACACCAGAATGTGTCAGAGCAGCTGCTGCCGCCGCCGCTCCTGCATCGCCCGGCTCTGCCAGCAGGAGGGGATGGGTGTTAGTATGTTTGCGTGTGTGTATGTGTGTATGTGTGTGTGTGTATGAGAGAGAGAGAGAGAGAGAGAGAGAGAGAGAGAGAGAGAGAGAGAGGGGTCACCTGTATTTGTGCGTATAAATGTATTGGTGATGATGTCAATGAGAAAGAGAGAAATGAGGGATTTAAAGATGCTGTAACTAGGAGCGAGTGATAGATAGGAGATGAGAGAGAGAAGGAGGGTGAGCTAGGTGAGATGAGAGAGCGGGATAGAGAAGACAGGATGGCAGCAGATAGATAGTGAGAAATAGAGCCTTAGGGGAGTTACATTATAGTGAAAGGAGTGGCCAATCTGCCTCACTCAGGCTGCTACCCTGAGAGCAACCTTTCCCCTTGGAGACTGAGTAGGGATTCATTTAAAGGGGCAGATAGGATACTCAAAAATCTCTCAATTGCCTCTCAAAAGAGTTTACAGAAAATAGACGGATGGTTGGATGGGTGGATAAGACTGAATGATACTTGAGCGGGATTTGTCAACTACAAAAGAAGCCTGACACTCAGCACGTTGACAACTTGAGGCAACAAAAGCCAAATAAAACTCCTTACAATCCTGATGTGATGACTGATTTTCAAACTTGTGGAGCGCCAGAAGAAGAATTAGAGCACGTCACCACGGACACACGTTATCTCACAGTGGGCTGCGGAGGATTCAAATCCACAACAGTCGGGAGCTGTCATGTTAATATCAAGCATGCCTGATTTTCACAGCTGGAGTCCATTCAAATCTGAACATAATCTTTGAAGAGTGTTTAGAACCCCCCCCTCCTCAAGTGCGAAACAACTGATGATTACATTTAAGTTTAGCAGATTCCTTGTAGATTTTTGTCATCTTAGACACGATCACAATCAGATCTGTTCAGTACAGTCACAAAAATTCTTTAATATGACAGGTCTGCAGTCCGTTAAGAAAGATAATGTGTGCTGAATGTCCATGACAACTCAGAATGGACTTTTTGAACAACCAACAACAACCAATTTTGAAAATTGGTGACCATTAGCTAAATGTAATGCATGTAGGCTTTTAACCATCAACAGTAGTATGTTTGTGGCTGATGTCTGAGGTGGACAATGACAGACGTCAGAATGCTTGTCATTAAATGTGAGATAACAAATCTTTTCAAAGTTGAGTAAGATTTTAAGTCTTTTTTCTTGTTCACTATGTAACAGAGCTACAGATGATAATTATCAAAAGTTGAAGCAAAACTGCCAAAAATATTTAACATATAGAGGTGAGCAGTCTGTAAAATCATGACAGAACGAGGCAAACACAGACAAACTCCACAGACAAAGAGGAACATCAGTTGCAGGTTGAATCTAAGCAACGCTAATATTATAGATATACTTGTATACTGTACAGTGGAGAGTGGGTTGATCAGCATGACACCTCATTTTTCTTCTGAAAACGTAACCATGCTAGACAAGACAAGTTGCTGCTCAGTCAGTACAGTTTAGTCTATGACACTTGTAGCAGATATTCTGTCAAACAAGAAGCTTAGCAGCCTTTTAATTGGGTCTTTAACCTGCTGGATGAGTACTTAGCAGTGACTTTCTACATTCTCCTATTTCTCCCTCCCATCTTATCTTTCGTGCTACTATTAGTCTACTGTCTATTTTACTGACATTACTTTGTTTCTTCCTTCTATGTTACTCTGGATGGCTTCTTTCCTTTATTTCTGCTTTCTTCAATATTTATTTACTTTCTTCTTTCTTTCCCTCTCTACACATTAGAGCATGTTTCTCCTTCTCTCTCTCATCTCCATCTATTTGTAGTCTACTTACAGACTACAGTGGATGAACTCTAATGTGAAAACCCTGAGAATGAATCTCAAATCTAAACTGTATAAAGAGATGCCAGACAACACGTCAGCATACTTTTAGCTTAGTCTGTGCTGGGCAACTGCAACCTGGTCACTAAATACATAGCAGAGGTGCAACAGTAAGTGTGTTCATACATTCATTTTTATTCAAGCAAATAAATTCAAGCAGTTAGATTGAAAATAATAGGTTTTCCATGGTATAAGAAATAAGGTAAACCTAGTTTGTAAGAAAGGAAGGATTTATTAATGTGAATGCCCCATATTGCCAGCAAATATAGTTGACTTCATATCATGTCCAGGCTCAAAGGACAATGTGAAAGTCACATCACTTAAAGTGCCAAGATGTTTCACATTCCTGACACATTTAGATACAGCTTCTTCTGAGTGTATCTGCCTTCTCCCTGCTCCCTCTTCTCTCTCTTTCCCTTCCTGGCAATTCCTGTTGACTCCATGGTTATCATATTGCATGGTATGCCAGTTATTTCAAGGCTGCTCTTCAGGTTTAGGTAGTGACCTTAAATGGGCATCACACATGCAGCCTCTGCCCTCCGCTCTCTCTTTCTCTCTCTCTCTCTCGACCCAGCAGGTTGTGTGTAATAAGAGTTGTTAGTGAATTACGTGTGTCATCCATCAGTCATACTTTTGAGTGTGTGCAACCTGTTATATAATATGTTTTTAAATTCATATTACAATAACTAATCATGTGCAGCTGAACTCATCATGCATCATCGTTGCAGATCAGTGAGCTGAAATTAATTCTTGATCACACGTAGAGCACTGTGCACTACGATGATGCCATCCACGTAACTGATTATTCAAGGTTAAAACTTTATCTTCTTCTACTTTTGAACTTTCAAAACAACTAAATAACTTGTTATATCTACAAATAGATTAAAATTGACTAATATTAGAAGTGAAGTAACTTAATAATAATCATCAGACCTGGAGTCAGTATTGTATCTTAGTGGATCACATGAAAAGTATGTCATACCTTAGAAAATGTGTGTAATCCAGTGTGATGAGAGTGATAGTGACAGTGATAGTGATAGTGGTTAATGTCCTTTTAAAAGTATGGACAATACTGCCATCTTTTGGATTTATAAAGCCATTTGTCTGACTGGTGTCTCCTAGTGGTAGTATCAAATAGATACAGGATAAACAGCAAGAACCCTGCTGTATGCCTATAGGGTCATTGATATTAAATGATTAAAAATATCAAGTGTGATTCTTCAAGATCCCTCCACACATGTTTTAAGATATATAAATATATTCTGCTTGGAAGAACAGTTTGTGTCTGATATGGTTTTTCCACAAAAAAGTCCACAAAAAAAAAACTGTCTTCATTTCAGACTCTGCTGGGATTCTCTGATGTTTTACATGTGAAATAATGCAGGTCATATTTTACTGGTGAATACATTGTCTGCAGAAGCAGTGCATTATAAATAAATAAATAAATAAATACAGAATAATACAGTGACTGTCACCATAGTTGCACAGTCAGAGGACACCCAGTAGAGGGCACTGTCTGTCAGAGTTTAAAGGTGGCAGTAACATTTTCCAGTGATACCTTTAGTACTTTTTAAGGCTTTTAGAAGATCACTGCAACTTTCAGCCACAACCTACAGTATCTTAAGATTGGATTTTTTCTTATTCTCTCTAAACTTTTAATTTATACCCTCACTCATCCTATAACTATGTATGTGGCTAAAGTGATACAGTATAGGACAGGGTATGATAGTGGAGTGAACTGAGAGTGAAGAAGGAAAGGAATAGGACACAATCCAGTGTTTTTCAGTTAATTAAATCTTTTTGCAACCTAAGAAATCAACCTGAATTATAGAATATTTAAGTGACTGAAAACTGTATAAACTCTTTTAAAACATTTTAATGAGAAATATACACTCGAAAGGATTTGATCTCCCTGCAATGATTCTCACGACTCTTCAGTTTTGGCTTGACAACAGATGACACACAGTGATTAGTCAACTATTCATTCCATATCTTGCAAGGTTCTGCATCATATGTGAAGCTCCTTTATCCTTGTTTCATTAGTGTCAGCAGACATACACATTTTCAAGCTGCCTGTCTCTTTACAGCTATACTGTCAGGTCTGTTTCCTGCACATTCAGATAGACTGGCAGATAGACACACTGACAGGCACACGCGTTTAGATAAAACAGACGGCGGGTGATGCTTTCTGCTGCAGTAGGTTTCGGTTGTTGATCCAGAAAGTCTGTCAGTTTAGATAAGCCGGCGATACCACAGGAACCACAACTGGGATTTACTCTGACCCACTTCAGAAGTTCTTCCACACAGTTTTACTACAATTCTGACACCTTACATCAGTGAGTAGGGGACAAAAACAGCTTTAAATAAGTCAAAAAGGTGTTGATTAATTTTCATTTTTCAAATTTTTCACACCGCTACACTGCAGTTTTTAGATGATATCAATTATTCAGGACATTCAGTTCAAAAATGTAGAAATCTCACCTTGCCTGATATTACTGTCCTTTATGACTGCTGCTCAGCCTTTCTATCAAAGTCAGTATGGTGCAGTAAATGTTACTTTTTGTTCCTTTGAAGGTGCAGTTAAACAGACCATTACTTCTATGTAATTTATATGGTTCTAAATGTGTGTACAGTGTGAAAAGAAAGTAGTGTAACATATAACAGATTCATTAGCAGCTTTGGGGGGGGGTTTGTATATTCAGCATAGCCATCTGCTGGAGCCAGATTTGACTGTCACTGTGCAAGTCAGATTATACTAATTGTAAGTCTACTACTGTAACAAATTCACACGTACTCTTATGAAGTTTTAGCACTAACTACCTTCACAATAATGTATAACCAATGTTAAAGTTGCACAAAATGTAACATAACACCTTACAAATGCAAAACTGTGAATTAAAAAAAAAAGACACTACTACTGATGCCAGTGAGGGATTTTGTCCTGAACAACACCATTTAGCACAACACATACTCAACTTTGATACAGCCAACAAGGAGTACAGCTCCTGACCCACTTCAGTTGAGCAAATACAGTACATATATTTGCTTCAACAGTGGTGATAAACAATTCATTAACATCCTGGGCAGGATTAGGGGGAAGATGAAGGATGACGACATCCTTCTTGTCAGTGTCGAGTCATTAAAACAAATGAAAAATTAAACAGAGTTCCATTCTCTCATCTGCAGTGCAGCTGGAGCTACAGACGCAGCTAAATCTTACTGCTATTCTAATCTCTGCTTTTTAAGCCTAGTCTCTCATCAAACATGTAAAATAAATGGACAGTGACAAACAGCACTGGATTAAATTACAGCGTGTGACAGGAAGGTGGCAGAAGGTTGTCAGAGTTTATAGTATAGTTGTTCGACTTACTGTCAGATTTTCATAAGCTAAGCAAAATGCTCATGTTTCCAGTTTGATGCATTTCAGACGCTATCCAAATCATTTTGAAAAGGGTTAATTAAGCTGCAATTTTGACACAAAAATGAACTCTATCATCTTCTATCTCTATCAAACTGAAAGTCACAGAAACTAGTTGAGTGAAAACTGAGTTGTATGTATCGATTCTACACATCTGTAACTAAGAAGTCCACCTTCTTTGGCAGTTGTCCAAACACTCATCAGATGCAATTTAGGACATGCAGAGTATAACAAAAAATGTAGTGATTATGTACTCCAACATAAAACCTACATTATGGAGAGTTTTGGTAAGAGAAATGAGCAATAACTGCAATTAAGTCAGGACACTTAACTCAAGGTTTGAACCATCTATCGCAGTGATATGTGTTTTAGTTTGGCAGTGTGGCTCCGCTAATGTGATGTTCTGGAGCAAATATGAGCAAGCTTGACACAGACTGTGTCCCTGAGCTCACAACCCCCCCCCCTAGCAGAGCCTGAGATACACAACATTTACAGGCTCCATTTTTTATACATATTATGGGATTTGTTTTGTATGTTAAAGATAATGGTAAAGACTTACATATTTGTCTTTAGTTTTTATTTGACCCTTTATTCAAACTGAAATACTTCTATTTAGAAAAAAGTGAAGCTGAAGGTTCTGTGTCATATCCCTTCTTTGTGAAAAATATCAGATACAAATGACTTATGCCTTCAAATGCCACAACCTTGCTTGTTTGTTACAGTCAATAGGTATTTGCTTAAGAATAGCTTACTTATTGATAATCTGTACACTAAGTGTTTGACATCATGTTTGGGTGATATCATAACTGGGCTGTCATTGGTCTCACAGTGTAAAATCATAACAGCTGTTTAAAAAAAAAATCATAAAATGTCTCTAAAATGATCCAACAAAATCTGTCTCTAAATAAGTTTGAGACCAGGAGTATGCCACACAGTTACAGAATAAGGCTTTATTGTATATCTACAACGTCTAGTTTAAATGATTGCTCTCATGGTTCAAGAGTTTAAAGAGGTGGCGAGTTAAATCATCATTTAAACCATCCTCCATAGTTCACTGCTTCAGCTTCCAGCTCAACTAATTCTTGCTGATGTTTTTCAGGCTCAAGGCTCCCGGTGAATACTGAACTTGTGAGCTCTGGACTGGCTATGCGAGGCCGAGGTGTCCAGCTGCGTTCAACATTTTCCCATCTATTAGCAGTGTGAATAAAACATCAGAAAGGGCAGTGTAAATTTTTCATTGCAGACCACTGACTGGCCGGCCAGCTTCAGTAGACGCACACAAAGACCACGCTAATTGCTCAGTTTAGGAATGTGTATATGTGTGTGAGAGAGATATTATAGAGCTTTCTGCCAAGGGAGGAACAGTTGGGAAAACCCTGTTAACTGGGAAATCCCAAGCACTGGTTTGGAGGAGGAGGGGGAGGCGTGTGGGGATAATTTTATGGAGAACCCTGTGCTCAAAGGGTGGAGGGGTGCTGCTGTGAGTGCATACAGTGTGTAGCAGTGTGTGTCAATGCATTGTGTGTATGTGCCGTGAGGAGTAAATGTTTGTTTTGTGTGTTTAATGTATTTGTAATTGTGATTTCTGCAGGTCTGTTTGGGTAAATATGTGTGTCCTGGTATGTGTGCGCGCGTGTGTGTGTATGTTCATGTGTGTGCGCAGCTGTGGCGCGCAAAAGAAGGCCAGGGCCCCCGGGACAAACGTGGCCGCTTACCCACTCGGTTGCCATGGTGACGAGGAGATGGGAAAGGCTCTGTCGGAATTGCCATTAAAATGGAGAGCAGCACACCACTGCATGCCTGCACACACACATGGACACAATGCATCCACATGAAGACAAAGCACGCATATAATGTCACACACACAATCATTAGCATGCACACACTCACAGTGTTATATGGTTCCTCTGCATCAGTAGCGTTGTTGTGGTGTTTATCAATTGAGAGATGTGATTGGTTTGTTAAAATGTGCACCCCAGCCACAACTACAACATCAATAACACAATTAATGGCTTGTAATTCCCCCTGGGAATGTGTGTGTGTGTGTGTTTAATAATAAGATGATAGTAAAATAGTGCTGTGAAAGTGAAAATACCTGGACCCAGCAGGATACTTAAAGAGAGAAAAAGCTTGTGAATGCAATCTTTTATGTGTGTGTGTGTGTGTGTGTTATTTCACATATCTTTGTGGTGTCCTTGAAAATGAGCACTTTTTTGGAAAGTGATGATATTTTGGACAGTTCTCACTTTGAGCAGTTTGAGGGTTAAGACTTGGTTTTACAGTAGGGTTTAGGATTTTGGTTTAGGTTAAAGGGGGCATGTTATGCTTTTTGTGATTTTCTGTTATCTATATACTGTTATGATGTCACATGTCTATGTTAAACATGGTCAAAGGTCTGAAATATGAGGTGAGGGTATGTAAAAATGCTCCCTGAAAGTCAAAATCCAAGATTCAGCCTGGCCTGAATGCTTCGCTTGCGATGTTAACTCTACCTCCTCCTCGCGATGATGTCAGATTGTTCCCGCATGCCCACAAACGGCCGTCTGTTTGGTAGCCTTTGTTGCCAAAGTTGTAGGTTGTTCCATGAGCTGTTTATATTGTCCAGTCACTATTTCAGATGAGAATAGGGCTAGAACATGTACAGATGTATTTGAAAAGTTTCATTCTGAGTAAAGAATGAGGAAAAGGAGTGAAATCCTACTACAACTGTTTGTTTACATAGCCTTCCTGGCCAATCAGAACAGAGTGGGCTCATCAGGAGGGGGGTGAGACAGAGGCTGAACTGATGGGCTGCGTAAAGGACTTGTATAAGATAAATAAGGAGTTTTTTTGAACTGTAAATCATGCAAAGATATTCCAGGTGGTTAGGCATATAGATGTGATGGTTAAGGTTAGTGTTACAGATTAGGAAATTGATCGTGTCAACAAGGGTCCTCACAAGTACAGAAGTACAAACATGTGTCCTATGGAGGCTGGTATTGTCTCACCTGAAAGCTTTGCTATGCCCCGCCAGACCCATAAACACTCTCCCCTCCCCTACATACACACTAACTCACACACATAGAACTGAATGTTACAGGCATAAAGCCAGTGACTTTGTCTTCCTGCTCTAAAGGTTCACCAGACTGACACACTCAGTGGATCAGCGGCTCAATCAACCCTGTGACACTGTCTGTAAAAGTCCAAAGGTCAGCCAAGCATCCCACCTCCTCCAACACCCTGACTGTTGTCTCAAGTGACATTCCTCACAGCCTTCAAGAGTAACTAAAATCCCATACTCAAATCTGAGTGAAGCATAATTTTGCAACCAAAGGGTCCTTGGTTTCAGACAGAGGTAGACAAAAGCTGGCTAGCAGGCTGAAATGAATACTGTCACTAGCAGAATTTATTGATTAAGCTGATATTAGCTTCATGAGTTGGTTGAAAACGTTGTCTCAGGTGAACTCTTATGTTTCCTGTTGACTCGTTTTAAAATAGGGACCCTGTAAAAGAGGCTTAAATGTGGACTTGATGGCTATATGACTTCATGGCATGTTATTGTGCTAAAAAAACTGAAAGACCTAAAAACTGCATGTCAGGCAAAAATTCTGCCTCCTCATTGGATGATCTAGAGGATGTGGAAATAAAGGAACATGTGTTTTTGTATTGCAGTGTAGAACTAGTTAACTCAAGTATTATGTAAAAAAGTATGATCTGACTCTTTCATTCAACCAAAGCCATGTTTAGCTGCTTAACTTACATTCTTGTACAAGCAAGACAGACGTTAGATTTATTATTGTTTGTATTTCACTTTTAAAGTTACAAGGGAAAAGGCTCACATTGGATGTTCTTAGTTTTTTTATTCTTTATTTGTTAATGTACCTGTATCTCACAAAATAACGTAACACAAAATGCTCCTCGGGTTTGGAAGTACCACTCAGTTACTGCTGCAGGTAGGTTAGTTAGCCAGATAGACATGCTAATGTTTGCAGCTAACATTAGAGCGGACAAATATATTGTTTAATCCATTCCTTACACTTTTGCTCTTTGTAGTTTTGTAGTTAGTTTTCATGGGAATAACTTCAAAACTTGACAGACCTGCCGTGTACTAAGAGGAGGGATTTAGCAAATCATCAATACTGCTCCTTTGCAATGTGACAAGCCAACTGAGGTGGGTATAACCAAGTGGAAAAAGTCATTTCTCACTTCATCAACTCATCGATTAGAACTCTTAAATATCCTGAAGTTTGAATCAATTTCTGGGAATGGCACCATTGTCATTGTATTCACTGGTGCCCTGCTCCACTTTATGTTTATCTGCTGTACACCAATCCCATAGGAGCAGCACTGGACTGTGCTGTTGGCACTTTGACATTCAGAACTGCAGATAACAGGGCACCTTGGGACCCGGAGTGAATTTTTGCTATACAAATCAATTATAAGAATGAATAGAATAATTGGGCTGCAATGTTTGAAATCTTCATCCAGTGTTTAATCCTGCTGCACATTCAAGGAACTGCAGGCTGAAAACAGTGAGCTAACACGTACTTGGCATTATTTGTCTGTTTATAGCCTCAGCAAGGGTGTTCAGTCCACACACCCGTTGTAAAGAAAGGTTAAACTAAATGTTGTTAGAAACCTAAGGGTAAATGCTTGATTCCCGCCTGACTTTCATGTTTGCTCTTTATGAAAATGTATTCTAGGGAAGTGATTTGCAAGACGGGGGATAGCTGCAGCCTTGATGTATGTGATGATTATTTGTTTGACACAAAGGGAATTTGTGTGGGAGATTGCTACAAATGCATATGTATGAGTATATATAAGTCTGTTCCTCTCTCTGTCTTTGTGGGTGCTCTTCAGATGGCTGACCAGACTTGTGTCTTACACCTAATAGATTCACGTTGTTGCCAAAGGCTACAGCTGCAGAAATACAGTTTCGTAATACTGCTTCTTTGCTGCCTGCATAATCCTTTTTTTTTTTTTCAGTCTCCGGATCCCCCTGCCTTCATATCTAGTTTTTTTCATCTGCTCTCCTTTCTTCTCAGATTTACACTCCTTAATTTAGGCTGCACCTCCCACTCTTTCCCGCGTGTTGTCATTAATTCTCACAGACAAAGAAATTCTCTGTGTACCGTCTCCCATTACTTCCAAAGTCTTTTCAGTATGATTATTTATATTTCAGTCTAAATGGGATTTTATGAAAATGGTCTTATTTGTGTTTATTTAATGTCAGAAGGGTTTGATGTCATACAGTGGTTTCTATAGTATACTGACTTTCATGTCTCACCCTAAGCTCATTCAATCAGATTTCTTCAAAACTGTGCTACTCTGCATCATCAGGGTGACAACACTAGGAATTTTTTATGCCTAATAACTTTTTCATCATTGACAAGCCTCTTACATCACAGCCATTGCATGCTGTTAATGTGTTTCCACATGTTCATACATGTGCTCATCCATGTAACATTATTTTATGCAGAGTTTTAAAATCTTGTAATTGGATCTTGTAATTGTTTTGTCACAAAATAAACATAACATTATCATTTAGCAATGTGTTTCTGGCTTGTTGTGACTTGTTCATCTACTGTACTTAAATTCCTTAATTCCTTTCTGTCTCCTCTGTTGGACAGAAAGTAATCATTGGACTATTACCTGTAAAGTGAGGTTTATAATCATTTCTAAAACCAATTACAAGTATAGGAAGTTGTCTTTGGTTGCTTTGAGGAAAATGGTGGCAAACAACAAGGCCTTGGAGGAGACTATAATTATAATCCAGTGCACCATCCTTCTGTTGTACGACTCATCTTCAAAGGATTACAAAAACAAAGAGATTTCAGAAAGCTTGGCTGAACAAAAGTTTGGCTGCAGGTTTGACAGTTTTGGTTTTTTTTTTTAAATTGCATTGAGGCTTGATATTTAAAAAAAAGTATTTTCATGTTTTAAAATGGACCAGTTTCACACTGTGTGAGCAACAATCACTAAAATGAAGCATAATGATGTCACAGTGCAACATGCACACTGCCAGAAGTTGACAGACTAATCCTAATTTATGAATCAGACTGTGAACATGTTAAAGTCCGTTCGTAAAGTTCTGTTAGAAAATAATTGCTGAAAACATGTGAAAAGACTGTTAACTATGTAGTACTGAACTGTGGAGTTAGAGTGTTAAACTATTTTTCACCATTTCTGGGTTCAGGTTTTTTTGGGCGGGCATGAAATGGTGGCTCGACCTCTCCCCCACTATATAAACTCTAGAGTGCACATACTCATAGTTACTATTTTTCACCAGGTAGTTAGCCACAATTAAGCTGCTTTTGAGCAGAGAAGTGAGTGATGTTAAGTGCACCGAATTCCATTAAAAAAAACAACAATTTAATATACCGATGATTGGTGATGGTTTGCTTGTTAACTAGTCATTTAAGCTTGACATTTTTACTGAAACAAGTCCACCTTTAGCTACAAAATATGTATAAAATTAAACAGTGGCTCCTAACATTATTTTATTTTTAAAATATCATCCATACTGCTTGCCTTACACCTACAAACAAACATTTTAAATTGTGTATTTTTATATGGGACTTTGGTATGAGCATTATTAACTCAGAGGCTGTTCAGTTGGGCCGTGCTTTCAGCACTTTCGGCAGTTATGAGCCCAGCATCTCAGGGCAGAATACTGCTTACGCCTGGGACACACTGGACGCGTGAACCTCAGCAGTGCGTGTGCGTCGCTGAACTGCTGCGTCTCTCACGGTTGTAGCTAATTTTATATATTTGGCGATTTTTTTAATCATTGAAATTTGGCTGGTTGATTAATTACACATTTTTCTGCAGTGTGACAAGCTCATGAGCTTGACTGCTGGTGAAGTGATTTATAGTTCAGGATACTCACAACAGTAAAATTAGTTTCTACATTGTTCCGGAGTGGTTGCTGTTGTTGCCATGGCCACATGGAAAGCCGCTGAAAAAGTTCCAAGCTTAACAAATTCAACCATTGTCAGATGGCAGTTAATGTGCTAAGAGGCATCCTCGCCGCTGTCACTGTCGTCTGCCTTCGTGACACGACTGGAGGCGGCAGCGATATCTGCTCACAGTCTGAAGTCATGATTTCATCATAAAGGAGTCTGTTCAGTTAGCTACGGATGCAATGACTGTCAGACTTAATGATTCTACAATCAAAACGAATACATTTTTATCATATGCCATGCAAATTCAGAATCATGTTTCATTTAATATCTGTAAAACTTTGTTTAAGCAGTTGTTCAAGTTGTTCACTGGGTTTTGAGAGAGGGTGAGTCACGACATCGCCTAAATACCCTCCAGTTTGTTGATTGGTCCTGAATATATCTTTTCACTCAATTCCTGGATGGATAGCACTTCTTAGCGAGGCTAAATGTTGTTCAATAAGCCTGGACAATGATTGTATTTTGCTGATTTACCGTACCGGATGGAGTGACTGTAATTCGGTGGCATCAACAGAACAGCGATGTCACTGCAAGCCATGCATATTATGTTACACTGCTCTCATATTCTGGTAATGAAATTACTTCAGAGTTGACATTTATAATGTCAGCAACATTGCCTGAACTAAATAAAACAAATAATTGCTACGATTAAACATTATGTTCACATCAGTTCACTGTGTTTATGATGACAAGGTTTTATTGGCAAGACAACAGTGACCTTTGCAGGGTGGATCAACATCAGAACTAATGGAAATATAAGCTGAGGAGACATTCTGTTATATTTTATTGTATTCTATTTCATTTCACTCTATTCTGTGACACATGAATCTTGCAGCATGGAATATATTTATGCACAGACGGGTGGCTGTTAGATTTGCATCACATTTGTACTTGTGCTGTGTTCACTGACCTGTGAGACTCTGTGAGGGGAAGAGAGGTGACAAAACATGAGGGAGGAAGGGATGAAAAGGTTGTAGATGTTAAAAGAGGGCTGAGAGGAGGAAACAAAAGATTGTATGTTGTATTATTTATCTCCTGAAGATGCAAGTCTACATTATTTATCCTCATGGGCAGCACATTTCTGCTTTGGCTGGCAATAAATTACACCTCTTGGTGTGGAGGATAGCTTTTTGGTTTTTTTTCTTCTTTAAATCACATTTCAGATCCTCTGTTTGGGACTCATGCCCATTGCGTACATTTACATGGCAGATGTATTCACATTTTTAGATTTCTCTGTTAGACACTTCAGTGCCCTGAGCAAACTCCATTACTAATGTGTTTGCTTCTCTGTGTCCCCTGTGTGTGTTTGTGTGTGTGTGTGTGTGTTTGTTTGTTTGTGTGTGCGTTTGTGTGCGTGAGTGAGTTGAGTCACGGTGCCTTCATAAGCTTTCAGTGCTCTGAGTCTCTAATGGAGATGAATGCTGCCTCCTCCACCTTACAACACTGATTTAATCACACAAATAGGCAGCCAACTCACCTTTGTGTGTGTGTGTGTGCCACGTGTATGTGTGTATACCGTTCGCGTACTGTGTGTGTTTGTGTAATCCTCTGTCACTGTTTAGGTCCCACAGTACAGAATTTCAGAGAGAGCACCCCAAGGCCTGTGTATGAAATTGTACTAAAGTGTGTGACAGTGTGTGTGTATTTATGCATGTTTGTGTGTGTGTATAATAAGACAATGTCCCCACAAGGTTGGACAACCTGAGAGAAATCTGAATTTGGAGGACATCCTGCCTCTTGTCACATTTTTAAAGAGTTATTTTGGGTCAGACTGCTGGTTTACAGATGAGATTAGAATTATGTTTAAACTGCCTGAGGTTTGGTTAAGCATAAAATGTGAGTTTATCAAGAGGTAAATTTGAATTTCAGGTTAGTGAAGAGTGAGGATCAAGAAATCAATTATTTGGGCTATGATACAAATCCTATAATGTCTTTTTACCGATTTGAAAATGAATTCAATCGGGAAAAAACCTCAAAAAGTTTTTGTATTTTGTGTGTGTCAATTAGTGTCTATACAACTCAAAGTGTACGGCTCAACTGACATTGCCATGACAACTATTTAAAACCATCCTTGGTGACATCATAACCCTATTCATGCTTCCTAGGCTTCTCAGAGAACATCTGTTCCCTTTCAGTTCAAACCGTTTGCCTCAAGAGGTGACATCTGATCATCTTCACTGCTCACAGACCTGGAATCAGACCTGTGGTTTATATCTGCAATAGGAAAGCAGGGTTGAGTGGTCTGTTTTCAGTGGGCAGCTGTTATCTTTTACCTTGACTTTGCTTTGTAACCCCAGTTACTTGCTTGTAAAGGGCATAGAAAGTAGATATATTTTTTAAGACTGAGTACATCTTTAGTGGTCTGATGAGGTAAGCCCAATCTGAGCTTCATGTTACTGGTATTTTAAAATCGTTAGCCTTTAATTTGCAGCAGTCTCATTTTGATAAATATGAAAACTGGGCCACTCTATTTTGCCATGCTGTACACTTATTGTACAGAATTTGTATAATACCCGAGAATGAATGAGACTGGGCTCCTGTTTCTATTTCTTTTCTGCATAAATTATTAATTTTTTCCCAAATCTGTAATTAAATGTGTTTAGTAAATATGTCACCAGGCTAAAATTAGCATTACTGTTGGTGGAAGCATGCTAATGTGCTACTTTCTTTTGTTTTGAAGGAAAGTCGGAGCTCCTGTTTCACTTTGAACACTGAGCATCTTCCACAAGGACTGTGGTGAAGGAAAACTATAATCTAGGCTGCATATTCTTCTGAATTGGATCCTCCCATACTTTGGATGTAGCTCAGGTGCAGCAACCAACGGACAGTTCTGACAGAAATGTCAGATTTAATAGCGTTCTGCCTCCATACTCGCATTCTGTGGGAACCGTTTGAAAAGTTGGATATACACTAACACGGCTCTGAAGCCAAACTTTTCATTTGATTTTATTTGTTTCTTGTGCTGCAAGAAAGAGGATAGCCTCTTTACTGCAACACTCTGGAGGACTTCGTTCTTGTGCGATATCTCTGGGGAAATCCCACTTCACTATCTTCAAATGAGAAAGAGAGAGGGAGAGATGGAGAACGAGACACTGAGAATTGACAAGAAACTGATAAATAGGGATGATTCTCCACCGGTTGTGTTCATAATCAAACAGATAAACTGAGAGGGAAGCAGGACAGGAAAATATCACAGAATGGGTGTGATGATTTATGGCTGATGCAGATGAAAAGCTCCCACTCCCTCCGCAGCGCTGGGCTTTTGTCTTGTCTGACTAATCCTCCCCTGCACCTCCTTCTCTCTCTTCCTTAAGCCCACGTCCTCCATGAACGTCCCCAGTCTGTGCTTTTTCCCATCATTCCACTCACTCGTCTCCCCTCTTGATCTGCCCTATATTCCTGCCCTTCGCTCCCCCTTTAACCCCTCCTCTCTGATTTTCCCCACTCATTTGAACATCTCTCTCTCCCCTATCGCCCCCTCTCGCACATCGGCCCTGCCCTCTGCACCCTTTCACAACCCAGCTGTGACCCACCCCCTCCTCTCCCTGTGATCCTGTTAAAGCTTTATGTCAGCATTAGTGTCTGTTCACACAGCGGCATGCCACATATTAAACCAGACAACCGCTGTATGAGTGGGAGTCAGAGAAAGAGGCAGACGGAGTCTAGGTCAGCACCAGCATCTATCCTGCTTGGCCAATCGGGGGGAGGAGGATGAGGGCTTAATCTGCACCTGATGGGTCCACGGGAACCCTCAAAGTAAAGCCAGCTGTCTTTTATTTCAAATGAGTCCATTTTGAGGTTTGAGCCCAAACCACAGACATTACCATGCTGCTATAAAAGCCTCCAGTCAAGAAACATTTCTTCATGGACCTCATTTATGGACACTCACGGGGGCATAGACACGTTGACACAAAAAAAAGGTACTTGCCTTACTCCCAAATTTGCCACAAAGTTGGAAGAATGCAGTAGCATTAAGATTCCCCTTAAAGGAATATTTTGTGAAATACACTTATTCACTTTCTTGCAGAGAGTTAGATAAGAGGAGGACTATTTCTTGGCTGGGAGCTGCGACTTTCTGGAGTCTCGTAACTGTGGAGACTCTAAGAAGTCACTGCTCATGGCCAAGATACGGTCTGGCACATAGACCCCCATAAATCAGCAATTCGTCATTTTTACACTTCGGTTTATGTACAGATTAAACAAACAAAATGTTAATTAGTGGGCTTTGGTGCTGGTATTTTGCAACCTTGGGACAGGGCCAGTCTAGATGTTTCCCCTTGTTTCCAGTCTTTATGCTAAGCTAACCATCTCCAGGCTCCAGCTTGATATTTAGATATGATATGAGAGTGGTATCAGTCTTTTCATCTAACTCTCAGCAAGAAAACAAAAACCCTGGAACTTCATTTAGACCCTGGTTCCTCCAGTGGAAATACTTAAAAGGTTCTTAGTCCCTGGAGAAAGTGCCTGCGGTGGAAACATGGCTTATTTCTTTACCTGAAACAAAAGGGGACTAATCATGAAAACCAGCCACAGACCAGAAGTATGTTGTGGTGTGCACTGTCTACATATTTATTTCTTCCCTCACATTTACCTCCCTCTACTGTTATCACTGCCCCTCTGTTCATCTTTCCTCCTCTTCTTCTCCATTCTCACTATGGTCATCCTTCCCTTTTCCTCTTCCTCTCCAGTCATTTATGTACATACGTCCCTAATCTTGTTCTCCATCAGCTCTCTGTTCCTCCTTCTCTAACCCCATCCCCTCCACTTGTTTTCGTTCTTCATTCCTTGTTCTTAATCCTCCCCCTCTTCTTCCCTATCCTCTCTTATCCAGCCCTTCTCGTCATCCCTCCCTCTCACCTTCTCTCTCCATTCTTCCCATTCTTTTTCTTCCCATCGTCATTGTCACCTCTCCATCCTCCCCCCGACTTTTCTTTACCCTTTTTATTCCCCCCTTCTCCTCATTACTTATTTGTGTCCCATTTTCTCCTCTCTTGTTCTCTCTCCCCATTTCTAATTTCTTGTTCTCATTCCTCCTTGATCGTCTTCCAATCCTTTTTCATCCTCTTTCTCTTTTTTTTACTCTTTGTTTACTTTGTTTTCCTTTTTTGGACGCTTCTTGTAGTCTTCCCTAGCATTTCACCATCACCTCTTGTTTTCCTTCTGCTTTTCTTTATCCACTCTGTCCATTTTAATCCTGTCTTCTCCTCCTGTCGTATCACTTACATCTTTCCCTGTCCACTTGTCTATCACCCTTCATTATCTCCTCTATCTCTACTATACATTGCTCCTCGCTCCTTCATCTCCAAGGGTTTGTTAATCTTTTCTGACCTCCCTTCCCGAACTCTCCCCTCTCCTTTACATGTTTCCTTTTTTCCCTGCTCGTCCCTGCGTTGAATATGCTTTTCTCTTCAAGGAGCTGAGCATTCCCACCCTGGCATCAGTTTGTTGGTTGCCACGACAACCTCCCGAGCCAAGTTATTTATAGCAGCAGATCAGCATGACTCCTCCACAATACAAGCTGTGTGTGGACGCGTTTTTTTTTTTTGTTGTTGTTGTGCCTGTGTTTGTGAACTTTCCTTTCAGAGAAACAGTTAGGCCTAATGAAAATCTCAGCTGAGCAATATGCATAAAAATCTGTATTGAAGAGACAGACATTTCCCTCAGGAGTTGGCCGAGACCAAAGATGGAGCTAAAAGGACAGTGCATATTGGAGTTACATTTGTCAGGTGGACAAAAACACAACTCCAATAGATTCTTATGTTGTTCTGTGTGCTAACATGTCTCCCATATCAGCTTTGTAAGAAAATAATGTGTCAACATGTTTAAATTTGGGACTATTTATTCATACATCACTCTGCACCATAGCTACACTGTCATTTTTATTCTGCAGTTTTATCGCTACTTTTCTATTTTATCGTATTTCTATCATCTATTTTATTTAACTCTTTCAAATCATATTTAAACTGTGTCTTATTATTATGTCTTGTATTTCTTTTACAGCCTATCTTAATGGCTTTTATGTTTTATGTTAAGCATTTTGAATTGCCTTGTTGTTGAAAGATGCTATAAAAGCTATACAAGTGGCCAGAATATCTTTTAATGCAGGCTCAAGTTAATCTGGCTAAGATTACACTGAATGTGTCAGTTAAAGTTTAGCTCAAGGTTATTGTGATCTTGGTTTTACTTACTTCAATGTTAAGACTTGACATGTTTGAGATCATTTAGTCCACAATTATAAATATAGTGTGACAAAAACATTGCGTTAAAATAATTACAAATTATATTTATATCAAGGAAATATTCTCTAAACAGGTCAACATGTCACAGGGAGAGCAAGGTGCAAAAATGTTTCAGTTTTGACCTTTTAAGGTCCACACTTAAAATCGGTGTCCATTTTGTATGCATAGTCATACATACATAGCTTTGCAAGGGCGTAACTTTGGGTTGAACACTGGGGGAGTTGAGATCTCCACCCATGTAGAGGGTCTAGGGACATGCCCCCCTCAGGAGATTTTTCTTGCAAATGGGCTGTTAAATGGCTGTTTCACGTTAATTTTTAAGGGGAAGAGACATACCAAAACAACATGGTGGTGATGTCTGACTAATCAAATCCTTCTCTATCCCTCTTGTCTGGTCCCTGACATGTGGCTCAGTTCCCTGCTACAGATATGACAAGAAATAACTATCAATTAATTAACTGCAAATGCATTTCTAACTTTAGACCATATATAATTAATAAATTTAAAAAAAACATGTTTTGGTAACTTTCTTGACTGTTTGGATCTGTGTATTCATAATTATGTCCTTGCCAGAGCATTTATGTTCTCACCTGCTCATCTGAAACTCCCCTGCCTGCTGGACCGCTGCCTTCACCCTGTCTCTCACTGTGAGGAAACCACACATTCCAGAAAAAAAAAGTCAGACACTTATACAGACAACTCTTACATGTGTTTTAGCCTGCTCAACAGTGTTTGCTTGCCACAGCATTTTAACTCTTTCACCTCATTACCTGGTCACCTGTGCCTCTTTTCCCTCTCTGGTCACCCTGCCTGATCTGCTGCTACATTCACCTTCTTGGGTCTGATGAAATATGAGCTACAACTTAGAAATAAAAACGAATCACTCCTTATATTAGCAAGATAATTGCAACTACCTAGTGGCTCCAGTAAAAGTAGTCTGATTATATTATGGCTAACATTAGCCTAGCTAGCTTACAGTTCAGCTAACACAATGACACAGCAGAAAATAAGACTTTCATTCAATTATTTGACTGGATAGGCCATAGCAATAGCATACCTCCTGTTGGGAGATTTTTCTCTTTCTGAATTGTTGGTTGGTGTTTTGTCACTCCTCTTCTTATTCTATAAGCAGGCTACTGCTTGCTGGCAGCTACTGCTCCTGCTTGAGAAGACCATGGATATATTATAAGGGCTGGATAAAAATGGCGCCCATTCAGTCCTATAGGAATTGCTCGTCTCTCGTTCTCTGTATACATCCATGGCGCATACGCCAAAAAAAGTTTCTAGCTACGGGTTTGCTTCCGCGTTGTGCGGCCCACTGAATATGCGCAGTAGTGTTTCCCCCGCTGGCCCCGCCCACGAGCTCCCGCTCGGCCCATAGACTTTACATTGTGATGACGTCACGGATTTTTAAATCGCTTTTCTCGGCTCGAGGAAAGTTTTACAAACATAAAACCTCCATGGATCAAAAGTTCATAATAGAAAGAGTCATAACTGACGTTGTTTGCAGTTCGAGGTTTCCTGTCGACAGTTTTACAGGCGTCTCTTTTACAATGGTGGTCTATGGGGAAAATCCTTTTTGGGCCGCAGGTGGATTTTTCGCTGCAATACCGCGAGTGGCCAATGGGAAGAATTGGCTTCAAGGCTGAGCGGCGGCGCCCTATCCAGCTCATATTAGACATCATGGATGTATTATCCATGTTATACAGACGCGGGAGGTCTCACTAAAAAAAAGGAGGAGGGTTGAAAAAATGTTGTTTCTTTACTAGCTAATTTTACATTGCCTAGAGAAAACCATATAATGGATAATATTTTTCATTCATAATTGATATGATATTTGGGGGGGGGGGGGGGTAGTATTAAAGGCTGGTTTTGATTATTGGGGGGATTACAACCCCCACCCCCCACCCCTTAATTTACACCTATGCAGCTTTGGCCTCCTACTGGAGTTTCCTGTCTTCCTCTAAAAATTAAAAAGATGACAGTGATGTAAATGATAGATTTTGATGAATCTGGTGCACCTTGATTCATGGCAGATGGGTAAAAAACATGGTCAAACCTTTGCAGCATCTACATTTTTTCTGTTTAATTGTGATATAAATTTAGAAAACTCTAACTGCAGGTAATTAACAGCAAGAAACACATCATCAAAATGATACCTAAGAGGATCTGAGGGGATATATTTCCTTTTTCTGCGAGTTGCTGTATTTACAGTACATTACTCAGTCAAGTTAATAGTCTGCACAGATGAATAAAATGGAGTGAGACCACTGTGGGTGATACTCTGTTTTCTAAATGTACATTACTTCCAGTAGTGACAATAAAAGAGGGAATTTGTGGGTAGTACTGGAAACAGACGGTAGCACATTTAAAGCCTCTCCATTGTCTGCTCTTTAGGCTGTGTGTATATGTCTGTGTGTGTGTGTGTGTGTGTGTGTGTGTGTGTGTGTGTGTGTGTGTGTGTGTGTGCTGTTCGCATGTATGTGTGTGAATGGACATTTGCAAGTCTCTCCAGCGACATTGATTACAGCCAAGGCCAGTGCTTCGCGGCCAGCCTGTTACGTTGCCATGGAAATGAGCCTACCGCTTAGGAGCCGCCGAGAAACCAAACACCCTCCAATCAATAAGCTTCTTGAATAATGGGGCAGTAGACACACACAAAACACAGACACAGACACACACACACACCCTTGCACAGCAGTCTCAGTGCGACTCTGAAGTTTCATCAATAAGTAGATAGCTGCACAAATTCAGCTACTTATTTAAACAGAGTACAGTGTGCAGAAAGAGTCTTTTGAAACCCACTGAGACATTTAACTGAGAGCTGGAGAAAGTGAAGGTGTCATGGCAGTTGGCAAACTGCTGAAGAGGGAGATCTGGAGTGTGACTATCATTGGACACAGTCTCAGAGTCTGAAATACTGAATACTATTGTGGACATGAATAATGTGACGATTAGTTTCCTCTGCTGTTGGATTATGTGGAAATAATATTAAAAGGACACACCACTTACTTGCTTGTTACATGAAAAGACGATGGTTATTTTTTGTTATTTTTAAGTAGGATTTTTGTCAAGATATCAAGGTTAGTGTTAATTTTAGGGAGCTAAAACAGCTTTGTAAAGTTTTTAGAACCCAACATCACTGATAGTACATACATGGACTGTATAGTACTTGAATTTTATTTTTTTCAGATGTTCACCTCCCTGGTTGGGTTATATACTGGTGTGTGTATAGTGTATGCAGCATATGGGTGTGGTAACGATGTTTTAAACCATTTTAAAGTGGTAATGAACCAACTGGTGTCAAAACATTGTCTATGGAAATAAAGTTTTGGTTTTTATTTTTTTAAATGATGTTTTTCATTTCATTCATTCATTTATTTATAAGGACAACACACATTAATTAACATTTCTGTAAATGTGCCTGTGTTAGCCAGCTGGCTAATTTTCAACTGCCGTTTTTGGCGAGATGTTCTGAAACCAATGAAGTGATGGTTAAAAATTAGAGAGAGAGAGGACAATAAGATTTCATGAAGACAATAGCAACAAAATAAGCATTCTCAAGACAGTGCATGAGCCATGCAGAGCAATAGAAAACATCAAAACATTACTACAATAATACAGCAACCACATTTGGTACATGTAGCCATGCAAGCAAGACACAGTTATAGAAGATCACACCACATTGATTATAAATTCCAATAACCTTGAAGTGTTTGTGATTACGCCTCTTTCTCAGAAATTCTCTCTAATTGCTTCTGCTCACCTGCCTTCACATCCTTAGTCCAATATTTGACTTTTCTCTATGTTGCCCTTTCCTCACCGTGAAACACTTTTTGCTCACTTTTCATGCATGTAAAATATTAATTTCAGCCAATGTGCTCATTTCACAGGATTTTGTGAAGCCAGCCACTATCTGTAAAAGTTAGTAATCACTGAGGAGCGCGTAGACGAGCTACTGTAACCCCCTCATCCAAACTTTAGATTAGCCTTATAAATATTTAACCTCAGACTTTGCTCTTAGTAGACTTTGGTATGTCATTATGCATACATAGATCTCCTTAATAATAAAACACCATCTTGTTATGGTGTGCCCCTTCCATCATCTACCACACCATTACTCTACATGCTTTGTTCTACTCTCATCATATTGGTGAAACACTACACGATATTGTTGGGTCTATGTCAAGCGTCTTTGGCAGATGGAGAGACTAATGGCGGGCATACTCTGTATGAGCTGACAAGCTATGTGATGTTGTGAAATATGATACTCCTCTCTGTGAGTAGTCCCCCAGGGCAAGCATGTGTATGTATCTACAACACAGGTCTGATAATCAAATGACTCCTGCATATGCTGCTCAGTTTAATCTTGGACTTCTTTTGTTTTGCTTGTGTCAGATGGAGCAATTTACTTGCATTGCACTTGCATTTATGAGCATCTCTATGTTGTGCTATCTATTAGATATTCCCTTATAATTCTTTTAATCTAGCAGTGCACAGAGAACACAGGGCTGGGGGGTGGTGGGAGGGTATCATATAAACAAATTATTTATACCCATTCAGCACTGATCAGACAAAAACTTACACTTTCTTTCACTTTAACTTTCTGTGAACCCGCGCATCTTACCAAGTTATGTAAAAACTACCCGTAAATTTCAAAAATATGAGACGAACAGAGAAAGCAAGCTCTGCAGTTACAAATCTGCTTCATATCAGCAGGCCCAAAGGACATGTTCACCTTTTTTTCAAATCTGTCTTAAAACACTCACATGCCCGTATGCATACTGAAAAAGTTTGTGCTCACTGTAATTCATCCTCCTGTCTAAACTGGCGGTGAAGAGATCTGCTTCTAATGCAATATAAGAGATGATAGACAACAGCTTCAGTGTTATAAAATGTGTTCTGAAGTTTATCCAAAGCAAATATGAGGCTTCTGAAGTTGCAGTTAGTCAGATCAAGTGGGTATTTTCCAAAGTTACACTTTTAGGTGCAAAATGTACTTTTTTTTTATTGTGCCACTCATGCAGCTCAGCAAACAAACACTGTCTGATGAAACAGGAAGAGAAAGAAAAAAGAAGAAATCATTTGTTTTCACAGCGTAATAACTTGTTCACACAAGATTTAAAAAATGTCACTTTTCGGGACTTTAGGGGCTCCGTAGTAAAAAATATGTAAGAGACCAATTTTTACGAGAGCAGGAGACAGTTTTCTACCGTCTCCTTCAAGGTTTGACGGGTTGAGATGCACTGAAATGCTCCCTTTCACTCTGCATCTGCCGCCGTACTGAGTTTGTGTACTTGTGGCTCAACTGTTTGTTTGAATGACTCTCATCTGACCTCTCTATTTTCAACAAGCCTTTTTAACCCCCACAAGACTGCAGCTGAGTGGATGAGTTCTCGCCTTGACCTTTTAAAAGGACTGTAGAGCAGAAAAACCTGAGAAGTCAGCTGTTTTTAAAGATGCTGGAACTCTGTCTCAATAAATCATATTTGGTTGAAAAATCCCTTAATTCACCTTTTTCATGAAGTCCAAGAAAACCAACTTAACTCTTTTGACCTTTATGCTTCATACTTGCAGCCAAGCAGCTATCATTCACATTTTTCAATATCTAATCACTGTTTGGTAATTCAAATGATTTATGAAAGCTTGTGTAAGCTTCATTTCACTGAATTCTTTGGGAGAATGACCAACTGCAAATCACAAACAGAGAGAAGATGTGTCCTATAAATCAACCTACAGGAACGACACATTCATTTCTGTGAGTTAATAGTTTCTGCTGAGGGTGCCATCAAAATATTTGTAAACACAAACAACTTGATGAATCTCTTTCCCACGGAAGATATTCCAGTAGAATGACTTTGGGAACGGTAGTTCACCAAAGTACTTTTTTCTCCCTAATGAGACTGAGACATTAATAGAGTGAATTTGGCTTCTTGCATTATAGATGTTTCAGTACTGCTCCCTCTCTTGGAACAACTCAACAGTGCTGACATGAAAAAAGATTACTGTGGAGAGATGCCTTCCAATTTGAAAATTAAATAAAAAGGAATGAAAAGAAGCCACAGAGACAGATGAGCAGAATTACTAGAGCAGAGCAAGGTTGTTGGCTTATGTCACCCAGACAAGGAAAATGAAAAGAGTAATACCTCTGACTACTCCTTTAGCAAGGTGGAGCTCCTTAAACTCTAATAACTATAAATGCAAATGTATAGCTGAAAAGAAGCAGTATTCAGTGTGTTGTAAAAAAGCTTGTTTAGCAATAAGGATACCACATGTCTGCTATTGAAAACTGAAATGAATAATCTGTGTAGACAAAACATTTATCCACTGGATCAAATTCTGCAAAAGTAATGTTATCATGACTTCAAGGTGGTCAGAAGTCCACCATCTGGCCCAAAGTACATTCAGTCTCAGTGGGTTGTTTCACTACTAATTTGCAACATAGACTGTAAAAAACAATGGACGTAGCCATCACCTGTTGGCTTGTGGACTCCTGTTTTGAAGCTTCAAGTTTGCATTTTGACTATCGCCATCTTGGATTTTTGGAGCCGGAAGAGACCATATTTGGATGAGAGGCTGGACCTGACCCCAATGCTAGCTGTTAGCTTGGTTAGCATGGTGCATTTACAGTCTATGGTTAACTGTGATAATGCTAATGCTAATTTTCGCTAGCGAAAAACAGGCTTAAAACCATTGAAACAAAATGTACTTGCCGGAATATCTGAAGTAAAAGGGTCATTTAGTACAACCAAACACTGAACAAAACTTATTTAGGCGACCAAAATGAAAATGAACTGAAAACACACTGAAATAGAGATCGCTACGGCTATGCCTATACACAGTTAATCTGGGGTTACGCTATGGTTACGTGACCTAACCACATTGTCAACATAGTAGTGACTTGCCTGTGGCAGTACCCACCTGTCACTCAAAGTGGCCATGCTATGGGGGCTATAGACACCAAAACTGTTTTTTGCACCAGGCTGTAAACATATTCCTGCTGTAAAGTTTGGCATTTTAACATGGGGGTCTATGGGGATTGACTTTCTTTTGTAACCAGCCTCAAGTGGCAAACTGCAGTTTTTGGCACTTCAGCGTTGGCTTCATTTTTCAGCCGGAGAGGTTGCTGCTTGATTTGCAACAGCAAATACATTTTGAAAGAAAGTAATGCTGCCCTGATTTAGTTTTCTGTTAACATAACAAGGAAAAGCGGTTGTGAAGAGGTTGCTCCTCTCCCTTTTCACTGAGCCCTGGTTCCCAACGTTACCAGTATTTTTTTTTGTGTTAAATAATTAATTTGAGTCCAATATTTCTGTTCATGTGTTAATTTCTCAGTGTTACACAAATAACAGAAGACTAGTTTCAGTTGAGTAGTTTGTTTCACAATGTTATATTTTGTGGAAGGGCTTCAGTCCTGCTGTGATGATTTCAGAGTTTCGTGATGTTAGGGCAGATGTCTGCTTAGTCAGTGATAGTGACAGGTGTGCATCATTAGCTGCAATGAGCAGAGTCACAAGGCTCTGTCATGTTGAGGTAGGAAGATAAAACTGTTCTGCAGGAAATTACATTCTGTATAATTTGGTACAGTCATGGCTGAGCATGTGTGCCCATAGAAAAATGTGATTGTCAGCAGTATTAGAGAAATCCTATATTAATGATGTTCTATATGCTTTGAAAGCTTGGTGTCAGTCTAGATCAACCTATGGTAAACTGAGTAGATGGTAGATTCCAGTCAGGTGAGGCTGAGATGGTAAAAGCCCGGTGTCAAAGTCCTGGCCATGGAACATAATCCAGGCAGCAAATGTTTAACCACAACAAATTAATTGTGGTTAAACATTTGTAATTAGTATATACATTTATTTTTCAGTAGACAGGTTGATTCTGACCAGATCCGACCGTAGTCGGGTTTGGGTTGGTCAGTTTTCGATTGGGTTCAAAATTTTGGAGATTTTGTGAAGACTTCTACCTTAAAATTTACCAAAATTCAATGCTTTCTTCTGTCTAAACCTGTCCTACTTCACATTTACATACTTAAGCATGAGCACACCTCAGCACTGACCAATACATCCACGGTCTTCTGTTGACCAGAAGACAGATCCTAGACAGATCCCCTGAGCTATTACATGAAAAATGCCTTGCTCAAGACTACCTTGGCTGTTATTTAAGTTTTTAGAAGTTTGCTTCTCCTTCCCATTCCCCTGCAATAATCTGGGAATTTATATTAGCAACCCTACAGTCTCAAGCTTGATTGTCTTCCTCGAGGCCTCCACTGCTCCCATTTAGATCCAGTGTAATATCCCAAATGTGGTACCAAATGTATCCATCACATCTTTAGACCACTTCAGCTCTGATGTTAATTATAACTTGTGCTGACTGCATATTTCTTGATTTTACAGTCATTTCAGTTTTTCTGCTCAGTTTGGTTAATGTGACTGAAGGCCACAGATGAGAAACGAGGGGAGCAGTTAAAGAACTGGGCTGAAAAAGCAGAGGATTGGAAGAGGGGGAGCCTGAGTGCAGAGTGTAATGTAGCGTGCTCTCTGAATCTAGATCACTGAACACACTAGTGTTTCTTCAGTAATCTCTTGTAGCAGAGATGGGCACCCTGGTCTCACTTCAACGTGCCTGTCCCAGATTTGGCAGCAGTGAAATCATAGCGCTAATGTTACAACTAGCTGGGTCACAGAGGTGGGACTGTAGTTTTAGGCTTTCCTTTGAGACAAGATATATTATGCAATAAGGTAGAGCAACAACTGAATGAAGAAGATGAGGGACACTGAGATGAATGACGGATAGTTTTACAGTGAATAGGCCTTAAATCCTCATGTGGGTGTGCAATATCAGAGTGTGTGGTACAATGAGAATTAATCCTAATGTGTTAACTGTTTGTATTTTGGTTTGATTTGGCATCTGAAGTATGATTATAGCATAGTGCAGTCTATGTGTTGTTTAGGTCCCATTTGTTATCAGTGTCCTTGGGTCAAATACACCTAATTTTATCAGCAGATAAAAGCCAGACCAAAGCCAGAAATTTTCAAATTCTACACACAGTGCCTTAAAAGAGTAAAAACTGACTGAGGAGGTTGACATTGACATACCCATTGATCTATGAAGCTATGGTTACAGCCTGGATTTGGGTTTGCCACTATCTTTTCCAGATTGGTGCCAGAAGATTCATATATTGACCACTTGGTGTGGAGACCAGGTAGAACGAGAAAGTGGCAACCACCAAGACCAACTGATGCAGCCTGTGTACCAATGGAATTGGAGTTGTCTGGCAAAAAAGTTTAAGCTGGCTGAACACATGTAAAACATGTAATCATCTAGCGAGGCACTGTGGTGGCCAGTCAAATACATGCAAGCCCATATTCCTGGTTATTTGCCACAGGAAAACTACTTTTCTACTGTTTACCTCATGGTCACTGGTACAAAATATAATGTAAAATAATTAGCTTTGCTGTTTAAAAGCAGAGCAGTTTTCAGTTAACACCTTCTGAGTGTGACAACATGAGAAACCTGTCAAAGCCTGTCACAGCCAAAAACGTACGTTACTAGTTCTTAAAAAATTTTGAAAATTCCCAAGAATACACAAGCAAAGGTGACATTAAGCGCCAACATTTTTCTTTGAAAATTTGCATCTAGAACAGGATTTTTTGCATTATTTTTGCAATGATATTCTTGAATAATTTCAACACGGTCTGATTTTTCTTGGAGTCACCATCTAGTGGCCATCAGAAGAACTGCACTTTGAGAGATTTGTACATTAGTTTAAATAGTTTATGTAGTTGCTGCCCTGTTAATTGGACAAAATATATTCAAAACATAAAATCATACTGTAAGAAATATATTAAAATCTAAATATTGACTGTTTTTGTATGTCATTCATGCACCTCGCTGCAGTTGTTTTTTAAAGGACCAGTGTGTAAGATTTAGGGGGATCGATTGGCAGAAATAGAATATAATATACATAAGTATGTTTTCATTAGTGTATAATCATCTGAAAATAAGAATGGTATTTATGTTACCTTAGAATGAGCCCGTTATATCTACATAGGGAGTGGGTCTGTCTCCATAGAAGCTGCCATGTTTCACCATCACGTTTCTATAGTAGCCCAGAAAAGACAAACCAAACACTGGCTCTAGAGAGGGCATTTTGCGTTTTTCGTGAGTTTCGCTGCCACCGTAGGTCCTCCTACACACTTGGAAGGGGAGGGGTTGGGGGTATTTAGTAGGTTGCAGTCTGCAACCTCACCGCTAGATGCCACTACATCCTACACACTGCACCTTTAAGTCTGAGTTTGTATGAGTGTGTGATCACACTTAAAATAAACTATAAGTTTATTATTGTTTTCATTTTTGGAAAATTCTACAATGTATATCTGTTTTAAATTATTATAAATACATTTATCTATCAATTTAGTGGGGACCTTTGTACTCCATAGTGGTCTAAGTGCTACTCTTGAGTAAAATTATAATATTGGATTTATTCAGTAAACAATAGTACCAGTAGGAATCTTCAGAATCCGCAGCTACCACAACAGCCACAACTCAGCAAACCATTCACCCCTCCTCTACTGTGAATGTGTGAATGAGTGTGAAGCAGGATAGAAAGGACACCATCTGGAATAAGGAAAGGTAAAAAAAGACACTGGCGTGTTCCTACAGGGTCTGGGGGTCTATAGGGCAGGCTGGCTGGGAATATTCGGGCTAGACGACCGACTTGCTTGTAACACAAGGTCCCTACACAGAATTAGGTACGCTCCACAGGACCCGAGTACGCTACGCGTCTTGTCCCCGCCCCCCGACAAAGCACAGCATCTATCCTCATGCGCTCACACGCTGCGTGATCTCCATCACAAGCCGAGAGAGAGAGAGTGAGAGAGAGAGGGAGAGAGAGAGAGAGAGAGAGAGAGAGAGAGTAAGGCGGCTTTGCTGATCCGATGGAGTAGTAGTACTAGTAGTAGTGGGAGTGCTCACGGGTTCCTTTCGCCGTTTTCTCCACCTTTTCTTTAATGGATTCGCCTTTTCTCTGGAATATTGCTTCATCCCGGCGCGGTAAGTATGCATGATGCCTGCAGATGCTGTGGGGGAGAAATAAGAGGAAATGGGACTGTGTCGCTATTGTCTGTTGCTGAGGCAAGTTCGGACCTTGATCAAGTCAAGAGTCTCTCGTTTGATGAAACGAATCAAAGCGCGTAATGTAGACGGATTTGTGAATGGAAGTAATTTCACCGCCGATTCAGTGAGGATGTGTGGGGAATTGTGTTTTAATGATTTTAAAGAATCTAAATCATTATTTCAGACAGACACCTGTCTCTACCAGCAACAGTGACCGCCCTCCGGCGCTTATTTACGCCCCTATAATCATGATTTTTGTAGATAATATCTGGCTCACTGCTGTGCGTCCCCTCACTGAGGACAGTAAACGAAGATTTGTTGAAATGTGTCGCCTCCGTTGCCGAGCAAATGTGTCTTCAGTCCAGCAAAAAAAAAAAAAAAAAAAATTGGCCCATCTCCCCGCCCCCCCAACATCAGAGGCTGGCTATTCCTTCTCAACCACCCCCCCATAGAAATGCACTGCACAGTGGATGCCTTTCAGATCACTGAAAGACTGAAATCCCATGCTTATTAAGATGCCTTGATGAGCTGTATAGGGTAACCTTGAAATTAATTCTGTGCAGCGTGTGTCATCATCCGCTTCTGATTGCTTCTCCTATCATCATGTTCACAAAACGGTACTATGGATGTGCAGCCTTGGCCTGCTTGAATACAACAACTCAAAGGACATCTTGTATTATTGTGAGAATAATTCAGATTTCTGATGTACAGTTGGAATTCTTTAACCCACACATGTGGTAAATATATCGCTTTTGGTCCTCTATACTCTCGTCTCACAGTATAGGGCCAGAATGCATAGCGAATACACTGTATTTTACTGTTTGCTTCAGTTTATATATAAGGTTCTGAATAGGACTAAATAATACAAGTGCAACAAAAAGCATCAAATAATAAATCAGATTTGCAGTTGAGAGGCATTGCAGATGGAGCAGAATTGCTCAGCAGACCAGTAACCCATTGTTTACTGGTCTCAGCAATGTTGTCTATATCTTTTGGGTAAAAAGTGCTGCATGGGTTGAATCACCTGCACGCTAATTAATTATTGTACATTATTTCTTGTCTGCTTACATTTGCAGAGACTGAAAAATATTGTCTTTAAATCTTTCTTACTCCCTCTCTGAATTTTATTTCCCTTGGCTGAGCACTGAAAAATAAGATCACTCATAATGTTTCTGCTGGCTATTTGTAGCTGGATTTTTGCGTTTTGCTTTGTGTGTGTGTGTGTGTGTGTGTGTTTATATTTGACAGGTGTACCCATACTCTATGTCCCTGTAGGATAGCAGGCAAATGGTATTATTCAGCAGACAGATGGCAGGTGGCTGGGCATCAGGTGAGCCTTTACTTGGCTGTCAGCAGGGCCCAGTGAATGCAAGACACCTCTTGGCATACATCCGCCATGCCGTTCTACATTAACGCTCAACTGTGCATTTATACGTGTATTTGGATGTGTATGTGTATGTTTGAGCATGCAAACATGTTGCGTGTAACTGCTCACTCGCTCCAATGGATGTACAGACACATGAGTATGTGAATACAAGGTCCATACAGAAAGCCTTTCCTTGGACAGTTATGTCACATTGGACCAATCAGAGAATATGACTGATGTCACAATGACATCATCATGCCTGATAATTATAAACTGTAGTGACGTTTGCCTGTGACATCATCAGTAGCATCACTTCTTTATCATCAAAAAAGCAACACAAATTGATTAAAAAAATGCATCGTCATCCTCTTCATCTTAATTGTCTCCTTCAGATTCTTTTTCTTCATCATAACTACATCACAAACATTGCCGTCTGCATCACCTTGTCATCAAATTTATTTAAAATGTAGTACTCAGTGTTGATGACAAGCAATTTGGCAAAAATGAATCAGTTTTAGTCACATTTTATTCAAGTGATTATTGTTAGTTTTTAGTTTAAATGACCAAAGACATTTTAATTTAGTCACTGAAATGACTCCATAATCAGTCACTTTATGATTAGTCTAATGTTGGTCTTTGGTTGTTTGTTATAACCAGCTCATCATTCATGTTCATTTTGATTTACTTATTGTTCTGTTTTGGTCATGGAAAAACATCAGTGAATATTTTTTGTGTTCACAATTAGCAGTCTTTGTACCTGCTGTGTGGTTTAGGCTCTGCCACATCTGTGTCATTATGTATTTCAGGGATGCACTGCAGCCTTGCAAGCCCAGCTTTTACAATCGAGCTGCACCAGATGATATGTTTGTCTTATTATCTTAAATCTCCAAGTGAAGGACGATGAGAGGGTTGCCTACAACTGAGTAGAGCTTCCCATGAGATGTTGTAGGTTTGTCAAAGTGAAATTCGGCTTTAGTGTAAGATTACTTGCGAGTGGTTTGTTGAGTGATGAATCAAAACATACAAGTGGAATTCAACATGCCTCCTGAACAGCAGCGAGTAAACTGTCAGGGAAATGTTGAGTCTCGTCCCTTTCATCAAATTATGTAATTTCTTTGCTATTTAGAATAAATTGTCTCAGTTATTTCTTGCTGCAGTTTGTAGCCACAATCATGCAAAGCACTTAACATGTCAGAAAAAAAAAAATCTTGGCGGCAAGGTACTTTTTCTGCAAGGTGTTATAAATGAAGCCACCAGAAGCCTTATGTTGTTAAAATAACACCAGATTGACAAATTGTAGTGAGACTGCAGGAGGGAATGACCTCTGAACTCATGTCTGATATCTAATGCATCCTCCACTCCTACACTAGACACTGGCTATTGATCACATGCACACACATACATATATATACTGCCACACACACACACACACACACACACACACACACACACACACACACACACACACACACACACTCATAAACCCTTTCCACGGTCCATTCATAGCAGGTATTTGATTACCACTAGATGTGGGGGTGGTGTTATTAGTGCAGTGGGGGTGTCCTGATTGGGCAATAGATCTGTCACTTTGATGTCTCGGGGGACAGACTGGCCGTAAGGTGAGATAAGGCATGCCTCTGGAGATTGAGTGGGCCCTCTTTTCATCTAAGAAGGCCGATACATACACAGGATTTCCCCCCAGAAAATTTGTTAGGCCTGGTGGCAAGCATCTGTTTTGACAGGGGCCTGGCGTGGGCCAGCGACAGACTGATGACAGCATTAAGGAAGGGCCCTATAGTTTCTGTGATATCAGAATCACTGAGGGAATCGTGTTATGGAGAATTTAAAAAAGCTATAACACAGATTCCAAAGGGCCCTATATTAAGTCAGTGCTAAAAGCTAACTGGAGATTTGAAAATATGATTACGCAAAGAGTTGTTATAAATAAGTCATTTATTCAGCCACACTGCTGCTCCCTCACTCCCGCTCACCCACTCACTCCGTCCGCTAATTTACTGTTAGCCGTTAGCCTGCACACTGCAGCTAAAAACACTGGTGGTGCCTCAAATGGTCAAGACTGCTCTTCAACACAACTGCTAACAAAACTTACTGTCCTTAACTTGCAAGCTACAGTAAGTAGCTTTCCAACCATTATATCTATGTTTCTAAGCCAGCCACCCCATTATAACTGTAGTTTAAAAAACTACAGTTTAAAAAAAAACTACAATCTTAAAAATACATTAAAAAAAAAAAAAAGGCGGGCTGCTGGGCTTGCTGGTAGAAACCCTGCATACAAGTGATATGGCGTCGGTTAGGAATAGGAAGAATGATAACACTGGCAGCACTTCATGAATATTGTTTCTTGGTTTGCCAGAAACCAGACAATAACATGGCGGCTAATGTGGCTAAACATCTATATACAAGGATGCTTGATTAATTTGAGGGGAAAGTGGTATGTTTTTGGCTCCAATGGATGTTTTTATAGCATGCCAGGATGCGGTGCAAGCTTCTTAGCCCAGACTCGTGTATATAATTATTCAGAATGTGAATGGGAGCTAATGGAGAAATACTTCAAATCGCAGCCAAATATCCCTGCTGGCTGAGAGTCCTACTCGTCTTGGTTTTATACTCGATGACTGACCACATTAAAGGAGAATTAGAGAAAGTACATGTTCTTACTTGTTTGGGTATACACTGAAGAAAAGAGTTTAATTTCACAAAACTTTTGTTAAGCGTAACATGATTTGTTTAATTGTTCATCACTAGTTTCCAAAATGTCGCTGGTTATGTTGAATATGCATCGTCCTACCTCACCAGCAGATGTTACAGCATCTTGATTTTATGTATGAGTTTGGATGAAAATCTCTTGGTCATTAAACATTTGACCTTAAGCCAGATCCACTGAGAGTACGTCCACACTGAAAACACATCTCTTACTCTGTTTCAGCCCTCCATCCAGATGAAAAAAAAGGCATTTTCCTCCCCCAAAACAAAGCTTTTCCTGAATAGTCTCAAAATGGAGTGTATAAATCGTGTTTAGGGAGAGCTTGAGAATGACTAATCGCTCATTTGTCTGACAGCAGAAACAGGAAAATATGTAAGTGGGAACAACTAAATTATGAATTCGGCAGCATTGAAACAGAGTACAGGTGATTACAGAGAGCAGGAGGGGTCTGAAAGGAAGTTTAATGGGCTGGCATGAGCTGACAGAGTGACTGGCTGCAGCTGTCCGGTCACAGTCAGCTGTGCGGCAGCAAGAAAATACCTTTCTTTCATCTTAAGCTTTCTCTGTGTTCACTTATTTTAAATGACGATATAGTGGATCACACGGCTGTTGTCATCTCATGTACTGATGTTGGTTTTGTCAGATAGATGTCGGACAGATGGAGGCTGTGATGCAGTTTTATTGTTTCCCGACTGATAAGAGAACGAGACGGAAGATGAAATTTTTCTGTTTTTCTATTCTTCAGGTGTATCTCTGTGGGCAGAGGTCTCCTTAAAAAAACTGTTTGGAAATGCTAGTGTGGACCCGAGTTGTTTTCAGATGGCCTTTTCAGAAAAGAGGAAGAGGAGAAAGAGAAAAGAGCTAAAATTTAAGGAAAAAAAGGACAAATGCAAACAAACAAAAATAAAACGAAGGAAGAAAAGGGAAGAGAAAATATAAATAAATACATAAAATTCTGCCTTAACCCAGCTGTCCTGGCCTGACCTGCCCCAGATCCACCCCAGCGCCTCTTTGTCCTTAAAACTCAACCAGAGATGCCCTTCAAGAGCATTGCAGCTGTTATTTTTCTTTTCTTTTTCTCTTTCTTTCTTCCTGTACTCACACAGAAAACCCACACAAACACACCTACCTACACACAGGCATACTACAATAAGAAAATCAGCCAAAAATTATGCTTTTTTGTTTGTTATCATTGTTGTTTTTCTTTTTTTTGTCTTTTGTTTCGGTCTGTTTGAGTTTAGTTCTCTCTCTCGTCTTGTGCTGTGTCATATGTGTCTTCATGTTTGTCACTTGTATCGCACGATAAACAAATTTTTAAAAAAATGGTGTTTTAAAAATTAGAATACATTGTGTAGACGTAGTCTCAGCTATTCGGGGCACATGTAGGCGGTGATCACGCCGATAAGCAACAGAAGAAGTGAGTGTTGAGTCATTTCCTTTGTCTTTTGCTGTGTTCAGAGAGAATGCAAGCAGACTTTTTGACTTGTCATAGTAGGAAAAGCACAAGTGTCCCTATAAAGCATGCACAGTACCAGGACCCTGAAACTGAAACAGTTAAATGGAATACAGCCTTGGTTAATGTTCGTAATAACTGTCTGATCCAATGTCCTAATGTCCTCTGAGAAACAGGCCTAAATGATGCTGAATGTGTTGTACCAATACCAAAAAATACTTTATAGATACCTAATTTTGGAGGAATATGAACGGATTTTTTTCTACAAAACCCTTGTATTCATTTACAAAAGCAGCCAAACCTGTTAACAAATGTTAAATGTTGAAGCTGTACAAATGTAAAATTGGCAATGTTATGATTTAAATCAGTAAATATCTGATTACAGAATAAGTTAACAAGATGACAAACTCTTTGCCAGGCGTTCACAATTTTAATTACTCTGTGCTACAGAAACATTCAGTCTGTATCAAGAAAATATTGAAGTCTGAGCTCTAGCCCAGCTCTAATTTGACAGCAGCTGAGACATTCTGACCAGCGTAGATGGTCAACATGTAACAGACTGAAAAAAGCAATAACTTAACTTGATGGCTTAACAAGATTACGCTCCATCTTCTCAGTGTCATCATTTGCGCCGTTTCAATCAAAATAGCTAATAGAAAATGAAAAGGAAGGGATTTTGATCAATAACAGTTACTAAATGTAAAGTACAGACACAGAGTGTATTGCTGTTCTAGCTCCTCTAAAACTTTTTGGAATATAATGATTGCGAGGGTGTTGAGAAATTACAGTGTGAATAATGAGAAATCTTAAACAGAAAAGATTTCTTTATCTCCAGCTAGGTCAGGAGGACGGTGCTGCGATGGTTCTGATGGTAGTTTATTGAGCTGAAAAATAGCTGAACGCACTCAAGAGATCAAGAGCTTGTGTGATCTAAATATAGACAGAAATCTGGAAATGTTACAAGGCAGCATTAGAGAAAGTTGCACCGCATCATTCAGCATTCTGAGCACGGAGGAAAAACATGTATAAACACACACACACACACACGCACGCACATGCACACACACGCGCACACAGATATGGAGGCCTTGGAGCGCTTTTGGAAATACATTTTCCCAACTTAAAAATTCACATTCATACATATGCAAATTTACTTGAAGCGTTTGCAGTTGTTTACTAATGACATTTGTTGGTATGCAGAGCAATGGTCACCATTCTCACTGGATTAATTCACTGCATATATTCAACCAGAACTGTTGATTTTGAATAGATGAATATATAAATTTTAATTTATAGCAGGAGAAATACAATATCATAGAATCTTAAAGTTAAGCCCCCCGTGAACCGATCAGTAAGTCAATAAAAGTAATTGTATAAAGAAGGAATCACAAACCAAAAGTAAACAGGAACGTTTTGACCTCATTAAGGTTTCACCACGTTGTGTTTATATTAATGACCAAATTCAGTAGCAGAATTTTTAGTGATGATAATGAGGCAGGTGATAATGAAATACTACTGTGCTTTTGTACAGTTTAGAAATGAGCAGATTGAGATATGACACTGAAGATGAAACGATCAAGGCTCTGGCAGTGAGGTAAAATAAGTGTTCCAGATAAATACCACTTTGCTTAATCAGGAAAAAGACGTTAAGGTGAAACTAAGGCCAGCAGCAGAGGTAAATCCTCATGTGTTTGAAGACTTTCAAGACTGTACGTGTGAACATGTTTGCTGGTTAACAGCATCTGAAGAAACCGACTTAATATATCCTCAGCTCTCCTCGCTTCCTCATGTCTGGCTTCTCTTTCTCTTGTAAAGTCTCTCTTAGGGGAAATGTTTTTTTTTTTTTCTTTTTTGAGAAGTTCTGATTTTTTTCTAAAAAGGAATTTTCCTTTTATTCTTTTGCTCTCAACTTTGTTCTGTGTCTGATTTTAGCTTACTTGCCTCTGATATTCATATGTCCTCTCTGTAACAGATTTTCCAGCTAAGCTGTCTGTCGGAGAGACAGAAAAGGGGTTCCCATAGCGATTCCTTGCCATCAAGTGTTGTTAATTCACAAGTTGTTTTGTATCAGAGCTAGTAGGGACTGAACTGGATACTAACCACCATCATGGTTATCTAGAGAAACAATCATGACCTCAGTTTAAATCATTTATGTTTTCAAACAGAAGGGGCTCTGGAGAGCTTTAACCCTCAAACAATGCATGCTGGGAAGTCTGCTAATAATCACGTTTCTACAGAAACTTAATTGGATGAGTTTAGCGAACACTCAGCAGTACAGTTATTCAACTCATCATTTCAACTCAGATGAACTCATATTAATATATAAGTTCTTTGGTGGTCTGAAAATGAAAACTAGAAACAAGTTAAATATACTTGAAATCAATAAAATTAATATCTTTTTTTTATCAAGTTAATGATAAAACATCAGTTGATCACACTTAATTCCAGTATGTTGTTTTACAGTGCAGTTGATACATTCGGTAAAAGGAAAGCAATTATAAATTATCATCATAAATCTTTCAGTTGTACCTTTCTAATCTCCTTCAAAGGACTCTCCTTGAGATGTGATACACGTGTCCAAGCGCTTCTTCCGTTCCTGGAAACATTTCCTGTTGTCATCGTTCAGAGCCTCGTCGTCCAGAGCCTCCTGTGATTCTTCCTGGATTTTTTTCCACAGTGGCAAATCCTCCACCAAGCTGTATGCTTTGCCTATAGGTGTATGTTACCTAGTGGCAAATTGGATTATTACACCCTACTCCCTGCTATTGATGGCTTCTAGGAATTTTTGCGTCCCCCCTTGTACAGCCAGTTCTGTTGAGTCTTCAGTATATTGTAAGACTATTGGCATTAGAGTTTTACTCAGCATCAGGTCCACGATGGGTTTAGGTCCAAGTAAAGAACCAGTCCAGTTCTATTCAAATCTAGAAATCAGGCAGTAAGCAGCGTCACATCTTTCGACATGTCAAAAAAGTGCAGAAAGTGATTTCTTTGAGATAATCCTGGGCAACCCATAGTGAGATTTTTCACTAATCTCACTGGCTAAAAGGACATGAGCTCTCACTGGCTTCCCTCACTCAAACATTGACAATTGTGTTTGTTGGAATGCATGACCAATCCCAGGGCTTGAACCGGGGTTATGTGGTGGCCAGTGAGTGCTTTGCTGCAGCACCATCTGTGTGCCACAGAAGTGAGTTTATGAGATTTGTTTGCTAATGCTAAAATGTGAATTAAATAGTATTCTCTGTATAGTAATAAATGTTTTCGTCAACAGTAGCTCTCAGACACTGTGATTATCCAATCTATGTTATTGCAAAGGGGAATAATTGATTCCTGCTTATTATATACAGCACATAGTAGTTGTCAATATTAAATATATTGGACATCTCCTCTAAATATAAGCTTTGAGCATTTTAAGTTTGAAATGATAAGAAACAGCATGCATCTTTAAAATCAATATTGAACCATAAATACAACATTGCATATGTGCAAACTGTAGGTGTGATATGTGGAGGCACCAAGAACTATGGCTGCCAGTAAGAAGAGAAACTATTTACATACAGACTCTGTCTGCAACTCCAGTTGAGAATGAAGCAGCATGTCCCAGAAGAGGTAGCAAAAGTTCTTCTTCCCCAAATGAGCCATCTTCTAAAAACACGATTTCTGCTTCACTGTATCCTTTTTTCTTTCTCCGCCGTGTTTGTCTCTTTCATGTCTTTTCTGTCTCTTTCTATTTCTCACTCTCCCGTCTCTTCCTCTCTATCCGCTGTGAGTCATTGTCCTGTCTGATGTTCAGCTCTGAGGGGTGATGGGAGAGGAAAGATGACAATGTTATTTTATGTTAACACACGTATATGTGTGTGTGTGTGTGTGCGCGCGCATTAAAGAAACAGCCTGACCAAGTGTGTAATCAAATTACACAGAATGATTGTGAACAGGGAAAAGGAAGATTGTGACCCTTCTATCTAGAGATGATCCTCAGACCTGTCAAGATTAAACAATAAGTAGCACATGTACTGTATTTGCATTGACAGAAGTTGTACTTTTTGTTGTTTCCAAAAAGAAGATTGATTTGCTGTGAATCACTTCAAAAAAAAAAAAAAAAGCCACAGGAGAATTATGAAAAATGACTATTTATAGCAACAAAGATGCTCTGTTGGCAAGAGCGGTAGCCATGGGACAATTCTGTGTCTGTGTGAGAGTTTGTGTGTGTGCACACGGCCGTGCAGTCAGCAGATGAGAAGTGCAAAATTGAGATGTATATACCTTTTATACCATGAACCATTTCCTCAGTTATGATTTCAGAGGGAAGTGTTGTGGAAAAAGTGATGTATGGTCTACAAGTGTTGTATAATAAATGTGAAGAATAACCATTTCATGACAGCAGGAGCATTTTCAGCATCCAAATCCTCCAAATGAATAAATAAAGGCAGAGCGGTGTAGGTTAGGTTTGGACACAGACCGGCATGTCGAGTTGACACGTTTCTCAGCAAAACATGTTTCTCAGTTTTCATGCAAGAAATCACTAATAGCCTCATTTAGGGTGCTGTAACTGCGTACAGCACTTTAGGATGCCATCATGCCAGCTCTAACCAGCTCTACATATGGAAAGCAGCTCAGATAATATTAATGTGGTTTTACAGATGCAGTGGTAGCTCTTAAATCAGGTCTGTAAGGCCCAGCCACACTGTACAAGTGTCATCAAGAGGTGTTTTGTTAAAAAACAGTCCAAAGTTGGTCATACTGTAATTTTTTTGTGTCAGAATGAAAAAGATGAACCATTCAGTGGGAAAGTTAAAGGACGACTTCACTGATTTTCAAGTTGATTCCTACGGTTCTAATGTGGGTAGTACCTATATTTAAATTACATTAAACTTTCTTCTGTCTTCCCTGTAAAAAGGCAGACACTAAAATATCAGTATATTTGGAAGAAAACTGGTTTCATGATATAATGTTGGAATCAGAGATGCGATGCTACTGTTACGAGGCCAAACATCGTGCTGTAGACTCAGACACAACAGACTATGGAGGAGGAAGAGACCACCTATGTTATAGCTGCAGCCTGACACACAACCTTCAAGTGCTGAGTTTCTTTTGGATAAACAACCCTGAGAATTTTAAGCCTCAGGTGCACAGAAAAGCTTAATTTAAAATGTATTTTGCTTTTACAACATAATGTCAGCGTCATAGGCTATGGCAATATTGTTAAGAGGCCAAATATCGTGCTGTGGAAACAGACACAACAGAGTATGGAGGAGGAAGAAAGCACCAGAGTTATGTTACAGCCACAGCCAAAAGACAGGCGCTGTGACCGGAGAGACTTAGCATCAACCTGTGTCTGGTGATGGCTGGTGTGGTGTCTGTGGGAGATGCACCATGATCGAGACAGAATTGAAAACTGCAACAAACTTCATGATGTTGAGTTTTTTTTTGGATAAACTCTAATGCCGCTGACAGCGACCCAGAGTAGTTTGAGCCTCAGGTGGACGGAAAATCTGAATCTAAACGGCCGCTCTGCTGGGAAATGTATTCACCACCTGCGTTCTCTAAACACACCATCAGTAGCCTTGGACGGTACCGTATGCAGTGCAGTGGTTGTTGTAGGATTTCCCCCTTTAGAGTGATAGGGGAATCTACAACCTTTTTCTCAGTTTTCTCTAGTCATAGGGCACCAACCTTTGAAAATAACTGTACATTTCTACTACATAGGTGACCTAGTTTTAAGAAATCATCATCTGTACAGCAGTGAAACTCTTTAAGGTGCTATTAAAGCTTTATCTTCCAATATTTTTGCCATCATTTTTTTCTTCCTTATTTGTTCCTTTAAGGCTACAACTAATGGTTATTTTCATTATCAAACAGTTAAAACATATTTTTTGTATTAGCTGTCTTGTCATTTAATGTTAAAAAGATTTTAAAAAATGTCCATCAAAACAGCAGATCATCACATTTGACAAGTTGAAATGAGCACATGTTTAACTTATTTGCTGAATAAATTAAATTATTAATGCAAGCAGCAGCTCGGCTAACAGCCCGTACCGGATGTCCGGTGGTCGCTGTACATCGTCGGAGAAACACTGATTTTCTAGGTGAAACAGCTTTATTCAGTGTTTTTACCTGTAATCTCCGGGTCCGTTTGTTCTGGAGAGGAGAAGACCTCTGCGGGTAATTCGGCTCCAGGTAAAAACATCCCAAATGATTAACACCGGAGCAATCCTATCCCGGTGAAGCTTAACAACGAAGACAACAACTCCCATGATCCCTTGCTACTTCACACCGTCATCACACTCTGTCTTTTGTTATTGTTTTGATTGAGAGACCCCTAGTGGCTGAAATTACATATTGTGCGTTTAAGAGTTAGTGACAGCGTGCTTCCTGCTGCTGCCGGTGTGTCGTCCTCCGTGTACAGCCAGTCTTCAGCGAACACACATGGGGGACAAGCCAGAGGACGACCGCCGCTTAGAACCAGAACCAGAGCAACCTGTCTGCCATCCGGAGAGAGACACACTGAGAGCAGGCTGAGCAGGCAGAGAGTGGGAGAGTTTGTGCCGTAAACAAGCACCGAGACCCACATGAGAGCAGCTGCTCGCTAACGTTTTACGTTTGTTTACAGCGGAGCGCAGGAGAGAGGAAAGATGTCTCACTTTGCTACTTTTTGCCACGACTCTGTTGCTGCTGCAGGGCCTACAGTGCAGCTTTAAAATTCTGGCATCTGTAAGAGTTCAATAAATGATGCTCATCTGTACCAACACAGAAAGAGAGAAGGGTGCAGGGCTAAGTCACCAACACACTGGCAGTGATAAAGGAGGTAATATTTCATTTTTCCATGCCTAATGTTTGACCCCGAGCTCTATCACCAACTCTTTCATTGTGACAGTTTAGTCACATTCAGACAGTCATCACAGTCAGGCAAGACCAACGCAGCTGGAGACCAGGAGATGGTCAATCAGATGATATTTCTGCACTCAATATTTCGGTCAGCTCTTGCCATCTTTGAGAGGGGAGAAGTCACGTCTAGACAAAGTCATCATAGCCTGGCTGAGTGGAGAGCAGATACTGATGAAACCCGACAAGGCCTGTAGGCAGCTCGTTTGATGAGCTTGCCGCTAGGAAGACGATCTGATCACCTTTCATCTGACTGTAATTAGTAATGACTAGCTCTTGGAATTGGAAGAAAAACGGTCCTCGGTTATGATCTTTCAAAACTGTGATGTCCCGAAGCAAGGGAAAAGGAGACATCATGTTAAGATTTCACTGAGACTAGGTCCAATTGTTCAGCACTGTGACTCGGAGGCTGTTCAGAGGAGTGAGAAATTAATGAATGTAGTGTAAACTCTTTGACATTGAGTGCAGCCCCCTTAAATTTTCTGATTCGAATCATTTGTCACAGAGCCCCCAGTCATATTATCAAGCTCACCATCCAACTGTCAAATTGTCTTTTTTTTGTCTATTCCCTCTGTACCATTGCCCACACAAAAGCTAAAAAAACTTAGGCTGCACAGTTTTGAGTCCTTCTCAAAAATAGACTACATTATCTCGTAAAAGGTTTGGAGCCACTCTGAGCATCAAAAAAGACAATGTTTACCAATCATTTTAAGCAAGTCACAAGTTCTCCTACCTTTCAGGCAGCCACTAGCCACTAGCCTCTAGCTTCTACTCATGTTACTGCAGAGTAAAATATGACTTGATTCTTGCATAAAATAACAGAAAGCATTTTAGCATGTCTCATTCAAGTTAAGCCATCATTGCGGTACAATAGACCTCTTTAGTAGTGCATTTAAGTGCTTTGTAGGAATAATGATCATGATTGTACAAATCAGCGGGCAAAAAAAAAGTATGCCCATTTTTCATTTTATGTCACCTGCATACTTGTAGTTTGGTTCAGTTGATCCATATAGAAAAAAAGATAATTATTTCCTTCTTTCTGGTTGTTCTCTGTCTTACTGAACCAAGAGGTGTAAACATGAAATTATATGAACTGACTGGTAACGCATTTATTGAACGGTCACGGTTTTATAAAGATCACTTTAACATTGCTTTCTTGACAGTTCACAACCAGCAGATGGATTTAATAGTAGTTTCACTTCATGCTAAAATCACAAACGAGGCGATGCCTGCGAGCTAGTTCATTCATCCCAACTCAAGCTGCTGCTCCACTCACTTGCCACACTCCCCTCACTGTAACATATACCCAACGCAACCTCATAATCACGGCGGCATATTTAAGCCGTCAGTGTTCTGCTCAAACTTTGCTGTATACCGGTTGCCACACTGCTCACATGCTTGCTTGCTGCCATTTGCTGCTCTTGCTGCCATTTATATAATGTTTGAAAAGCAATTTGCTGCATATGAGCCTGATCGTGTTGCTTTGGGGGGTAGGTTTTAGGAAGGAACCATGTTTGGATTGCGTCCCCCTGCTGCTTTCTTGGGCATTAGGCCTGCATTACCCGGAACACTGAGACACTGATTGGCGGTCGTTCGTCGTTTCAGCTGTGGTGAACTTCAGGGGCTGAGGCTGGAGCTTTGTGCTGCAGTGGTTCAGGATTGGCTTTAAAATGTTCACTCTTCGGGAGATGGCAGGGGTCACCACTTCAGCCACCGAGGGAAGTTTTGCTGCTTTTGCTTACATGCATGTATATCCAAACATAGCTTGGATGTGAAAGCTGTTTGATCAGTGCTTGCTGCTTTCTGCTGACCAGACCAGCAGGGCTCTTCAGTGCAAGTGTTCTGCTGTCAGTGGAATACTTGAGTGTGTAAGTATGAAATATATGTGTGTTCTGGTACTTCGATTTATCACCCGGATTTTGTAGGCTGTGTTGCTGTCTATTATCAAACCTGTAATTAATTATGAGCCAAGAAGCAGCAAACTTGTTTAGCCGGCGCTGACCCAGCTTTCGTTGGTAAAATGAGGAAAAGTTGCTCACAGCAGATTACATCAGCTGTTGCTAATTGACGTTAATTCCTTGAGTGAGATGCCGACTAACGCCAAGTGAAACTAGTCTGTTGTCTGGTTGACGTGTACTGTGTGAGCCCCATCCTGTGTTCAGCCATTTGTGGGGGAAGATGCTTCCTCTCTCTGTTTTGTTTTTTGTTCGCTGTCGCCATTAGATCGCATGCTCTTGTAGTTTCAACAACTCCAGTAAAGTGAAGAGTCTACTTTAGTGAAACCATCTTGTCAATTATATCATGTCGATTTTCAAAGAGTGCAATCTCACAGTTAAACTGAAAGCCCCAATTTATGAGTAGGAAATTTACAATAATGGTTTTGTATCAGGACTTCTGGTGCATGAGGCTCATGAAATACAGCCTGTGCTAAAGTATAGGCTACAGCTATTGTTGCTATGTATATCTTACAATGTATTTTCAGCCTGTAAAATAAATTAAATAAATACAAATAAATAAATTGATGAATTAATAAAATATTTTAAAAATGAATTAAGTGCTGTAATCTGGAAAAAATGTTATCAAACCTCATTCAAAGTTTCATATTATTTGAAGGCTCAAAGCTGTTTGTAGTCAGGAATCTACAGCTGACAGCGATGTATTTTGAAGTGCAATGCCTCCCCATCCCTTGTTAGATCCAAATGTTGGATGTTCCTCGAAATTATTCTTGGTGAATTAGTTTGCTCCTGTCTCTTGTTTATACTGTATCATAATGGTTAAAAAATAAATAAACAAATAAATAAAAATATATATATAAAAAAGTCATTGTGCCCCTGAAGTAAGCGTGACCCCCAGTCCTGTTGATCTGCTTGTGACCATATCTTGCCAACATTTAGTTTCTGCTCTTATGCTTCTCTTGGTTACATGCTATTGATTGTGAATTAAGTCATGTGGCGAATGGGCTAATCTCCTGCTTCATCTAGCATGTGCTTTATGTTGCTTTCAGTGGTGATACAAGTATTTACATTACAGATTTAGATATAGTATTGGTTTTGCAATGTAATTCCCTCTGGGTGTTGCTTCGTTTTGGAGGATAATCTGTATATAAATCAGATCAGAAGCCACACTCTTTGCCAAACTAAGCTCATGCATGTATTTTTTTCATCTATCTTGCTTCAGTAATGATTGAAGCATGTCTGCTCCAAGCCTTGAATTTCGCTTTTATTATTTTCTGCATAGCTGAGTGTCTCAGCATTTGCTGCATGTCCTATATATATGCGCATTAGATGATGATAATAATATTAATAATACTACTAATAATAATACATCAAGCTTATATAGTGCTTTTCAGGATACTTAAAGACGCTTTACAAAGGAAGCAACAAAACAAAAGGAAATAATGTCCATGAGTAAAGTGAACATATTAGAAGGGAGGAGGAGGACATAGTTTGTTAGAGATTATAAGCAGTTTTGAAGAGGTGGGGAATGGCCACACCGTGACTGATGCCTAGGCCGACACATAGCAGTTTCACTAGATGGCATATTACCCTGAGGTGGTCTGAGGTGCTTAGCAGGGGGACGGCCACATGGCGGCTGGTACCTAGGCCCACACATAGCAGATTCCTCATAAAGGCTGGTGCTGGGCTTTGAATGTAATGCGGTTTTAGGGGTAAGTTAGTATCGTTGCTCCCAGCTCCCTGCTGTGTGAGATCAATGTTTCTTTGTGGGAGAGCGATGAGGTCAGAGCCTAGACGCCTACTCCGTGTGAGATGGCTGACTGAAATGAAGCGATGCCTGCGAGCTAGTTCAGGCAGCCCATCTCGAGCTGCTGCCCCACTCACATGCAACACTCTCCTCACTGCAGAATATATCCAATGCACCCTTATAATCATGGTGGTGTATTTAAGCTCCGCTCACACTTTGCTGCATACTTGCTGCCACACTGCGCACATGCTTGTTTGCTGCCATTTGCTGCTGCTGCCGCTGCCATTCATATAGCATTTCTAAAGTACCACCTTCACCCCAGCATCCACCTGCAGGCTCTGAGTCTATCTTCCCCTACGGGGGAAGTTTTTATCGTCGCTCCCCACTCCCTACTGTGTGAGATCAATGTTTCTTTGTGGGGAGCGATGAAGTCAGAGCCTAGACGCCAAACACTAATGCTGTACATATTCTACATTTAAATAATAATCTATTCCACATGAGTTGGCTGACTGAAATACTACTGTATAGCACAGTCTTGTGGTTGGTCTGTTTTTGCTTTCGGACCTCAAACCAAAGGCAGCAGAGTTCACTTGGACTGAGACCCACCTTTTCAGGTCCAGTTTTTTAGACTGCACCAGTTCGATTGGCAGCTTTCACACAAGCATAAATCAGTTGAACCAAACGGGCAAACATGCTTGAGTTTGTTTGAAAAGAACCAAACAGGTTAGGTGTGAGGGCACCCTTAAACTGTTTTTCGAAAGTATATAAAAGTGATACATCTTTAGTTAATTTGTATAATTGATTCCTACTTATGAATGTTTTTTTTTTCTTTTAGGGAAAATTTTTCTCTTCAGTTTCAAATATTATGATTGCAGATGTTTGTTATATGATGTATTGTGCAACATAGGCTCATTTATGCAATGACATTACTTAAAAGAGAGATCAATTAGAAGTGTATTCACTGATGTTGGCGACAGAAAGATTTTTGGCAATTAGAATCCATTGATCCAGGCCCTTATGAAGATGGGAGATAGGAAGGGACCCCCCCCTCACTCCACCCTACACCCTCCTCCCCCCGGAAGTGATGAAGATGATGTCGGAATTGGGAATGAAGGGATTTTTGACGGCGTGGGAAAGTGGACATGACTTTCGCCAAATCTTCATTAGCATTGTTGTGGGAAAAATATTGTGGTGTTACAATCCCATTGTGACTTACCCAGTGAGCTCCACCGCTAGTGTAAACTGCTTTCTCATAGTGTTTTTAAAAGTTCCAATGTTCAAGTTATGAATTAAATATGCACCAATTATAATATTTTATAAACAGTTGCTCATTTGCACTGTTTCTGTAGAGAGCAATGCTGTAGATTACAGAAAAAAATCAAGTAAATAAAATTTGTCACTGAGTTAAAAAAAAAGAATATCACACTTGGCTACATAAACTGTTTCCATTTGACTGGCTTGATAAAATCAAGGTTCAGTGGAGCAAGATGCAGAAATTATGAATAATTTAATTCTTGTTGATAGTTGTGGAGAAAAACAAAACAAACAACAAAAAGAAAAAGCATATCTGGGAGTATTAGAAGTGTATCAGTGTAAATGTGATTAGTATGGTCATTTAATTTGGGGGGCTTTCTTACCACATTACAAGCATGACTTCTCAATTTCCGCTCTGTACTTGATGCTTTTCCACCTGCCATAGTATGAATAGTCACTAAGTCACTGGAGGCTGATTACACTTTTAATGTGCGCTGAGACGGATCGCATGAATGTCTAGCAGTAGCGTATTTATTTATGGATTTGCTGAAAGCAATTCAATTTACATGGCATTCAAGACTTTTCAGGTGGGTGCTTGCAGTTTTAGTGAACTGGGAGACCATCAGTCAACTGGAAAACCCAAATTCAACCTCACCTGACAGCTGTCCACCCTGCTGAAGTGTCCTCGAACAGGAGAGTGACTGATCTTACTATAAGAGGATGGAGAGAGTAATGACTACATTTTATTTAACATCTAAATAAGATTAAGTGTTAATTATGCAGCTCTATAACCTGCAGTCACACATGTACAGATGTTAAAATGTTAAAGTGTGACATTGCAGGTCTCAGTGCTGATTTGTAACCGTTGATGTTTCATATACAAACCTCAATGGATGCTTGTTTTGCTAAACCTTTTATCCCACTGAATGAAGCGCTGTGAGAGCTGTGATACTGATGGTCAGATTGCTGCCATCTAATGTCGGGTTGATTAGCTTGGATTGAGTGTTAAATGAGATGGGACAGGCACTTAGTGACTGATTAGACCTGCCAGCATCACTGTCTGCCTGCATCTAATGACTCACTGGGATTGAAGTGTTTGGTTTCAAATTGGGAGGAGAGTTTCAACGGTGTTTTCCATTGTCAGTAGAACTTTGTGAGGTGTAATTGTCGTGATAGTGTTGCTAATGCTGCCGTCACTGTTACCGCAACTAGGGGGTGAGGGTGTTTTGTTTGACCTACTGTAGTTTTGAGAAAAGTTTCTAAACCACACCTTGCATTTTAGGGTCTTATATGTTAGTTAGATTCTCCCAGTGCAGCTGCAACAGCAAGCAAGTTAAATGTCAGGTTATGGGGTTAGTCCCTCGAAGTCAAAAAACCACATAATGCAGCGAGAAGATGCTACACTTATAACTAAAATAACACCCGAACTTAGTGTTATGCCATAATGTTCTCAATCAGGCTAACTAGCTTTCAAATACGTCTAGAGCTGAAAAGATGTACAGACTATTCAATCAACATAAAATCAATCCGCAACAATTTTGATAACTGGTTTATTGTTTGAGTCACTTTTCAAGAAGAACTGCGAAACATACTAGTTCCAGCTGCTCAAATGTTAAGATTTACTGCTGTTCTTTGTCTTTTATGATCGTTTACAAATATCTGTGGATTTTGGATTGTTGGTCAGACAAAACATGCTCTGATTGTGATGAAATTGTGATTTTTCAGTATTCTCTGACATTGGATAGACAAAGCAACTAAAAGATTTAGCGAGGAAAAAAAAATCTTTGGATTAATTGGTAATTAAAATAATAGTTACTTGCAGCCCTATACATCCAAACATCCACCATTGATTGGAAATGACATGTTCATGAAAGTTCTCTGTGGGCTCCCACTGAAACTTGAGATGTAAAAATCTTGAATATAGACTACTTGAGAGTGCACCAAAACAGCTGAACTGAAGCACTGAACATCACAGATTGATGACATTTAACCATGTAAGAGGAGAGGAGGACTTTTTCAGTCACGACCTTTCTCTACACAACAGCCTTGGAAATCATGATTTTTAGCAAGTGACTGATAGATATGCAAGGTTTGTAGACAGAATAGCATGATTTGACCTATTTTAATTTAATTTAGGCTATTTGTAGTATACATTACTAGAGTTACATTAAAAAGCACGTTAGTAATGATAGTTAACTGTCCTTCCTTTTAATCATGTCTGACTGATATCAGTTTCTTGAGTTTTACTTTGTTGCTCTTTACTTTGTTTCTAATCTGATGTGTAACATTTTTTAATTTGACCGTGTTGATGTTCTAGAAATGAATGAGATGGCAAATAAGTTACCAGACAAATGTTAAAAAAAGAATAACACCCTCTCCAAACCAACAGAAATGTAGATATACTTGTTATGTGGTAATAAGATACACAGTGAAAATGACACATCTACCTGTTTCTAAAAGGGTTTTAAATAGATTTTCAATATTTATACGGTGTCACCTCTGAACTCTGTGAGATCTCATCAGCTGCTGTGATCCTTGTTATCACTCAGACTGTTTTGTCTTGGGTTTTATAACAAAAATTGTTTTGTCTAGATAATGTTTTTATCACAACAGAATCTCCACATTAAAACCAGGAAGTTGTGAACTGGTATTTGGTACCATTTGGTTATGTATAAAGTGCAACAAAGATGGCAATCTTGTCAACATTTTAGCATAAATAATGCACTTTCATATTCTGCTGAGCCTTGTTTAATCCTCTCTTCATTGGCTGAAATGAGCAGCCATTGTTCAAGGACTATTCATCATCTAGTACAAAACAAAAAGAGTTGATAAAAAAAAAAAAAAAATGTTATAAATGCAGAATTTTAAACACTCCACGGCTCCTTTACTTTTCAACTTGGCTCTATAACAAACCTCCTCCACTCCACACTTGCTGCCTTTCATTATTCAGAGTTGCACAGTAGGCAGCAAGAAGCTGAAATCAGAAACAACATCACTCTTTAATTGGGACTCGAGAACGATTACATAATACAGTTATCTGCAAGAGGTTATAGCTTTGTTGATCAATACCAATAAATCATTTACTACTGCAATCTCAAGAAAAAAACACACCTTGTCTGACATCTGTTCTGTCAGCGCTCTTCAATTGAAAACAATGCTACAATGAGTGACTGCAGCCCCGTCTGTTGCCAGAAAAGCAAATAATGGCGGCAGTTTCTTTCCAGTATTCTCCTCTTCTTCACTTCATATAACTATTTGATTCCCACTCTCACTAACAAGCTTGCTATTTTCCATCGGGAAATGGCATGTTATTGTTCGTGACAATTAGAAGCTACAGTATAATGAAATGCAGTAAAACAAGATGACAGAAGGAGAACGGGAGCAATGCCAGATACTTTGTGTGAATGCAGATGGTACTGTAGCAGTGGTTTCTTATAGAGCTTGTTAGCCGCTCACAGACACCTAAAGATGGCGTGGTGTACAGTATACACAGCTGCTATATGTGAATGATAACAACCTTCCAGCAGGGCGTTACTGATCATTTTAAGATGAAAATGGCATTCCCTCTCAACTAGAGGAAGTAGTTTAAAGTGAATTTTATGTAAAGTTTAAAGTGAATATTTGATTCGGAATTTTTGCTCTCGCCTTTAATTAATCTAATGAATATGTTTCAAACAAATATTATCTCTTGAGGGCAAATTTAGTTTTGGACTCAGCACTGTTGAAACAACAAAAGAAGCTTTAACTGAATCAGATATACTGTATGTGTTAGAATACAAACAAGAACAGATGAAAGCATCAACATCAGAATAATAAAGCAACAGAGAGCTCAGTATGCAGCCGTTCCTCAGCTAGATTTTAAAGAGGTTTAATCTGCATCTGGAAAACTGCTAGTTTTCGCTGCATAGGTCCATAAAGGCCTGCCTCTTGCTACACTGACATTGCCTTCTCTTGGCCTTGAAGGTGATGAGCCCAACAAACCTGACACTCGTCTGCATGTGCCATCACCAGACCTATTTGCAGCACTTACTTAGGATACCTCCAATCCACCTCCCTTCCAATGTTTTTGCAGAATCAAGGGTAGACCTTGGACATGACCGAGGGATTGTATCTCCAAGCTGCTCTGAGACTACCCCAGAAGAATTTTGCAAGGGGAAAAGGACACTTGAGCTGTTCTGTTTGTTCTTTTCTGCCACTGGGACTCAGGATTAGCAGCTCAAATATGAATGGATAGATGGTTGGATAGGCTAGAGGTGATTATCCGAGTCAAGTTCCCAGATATGATGCTGTGCTCATCGTTTTTATGAAGAGTAAATGACAGCAAATGTGATTAGGGTATACTACTGCTCTGTTAGGAAAGAAAGCCTCACCTCACTCATTGTTTTTTGTCTCTATTCTGTTATAGATACACGGACAGACATTAGAAAGTGCAATTAACTATCATAAAGTCTTTGAAATGTAATAATCTGCAATAGCAACACACACATAGGTCAATATCGAGTGCTTCTCATCAATACTCCATTTCAATGAGTACTAACATAGATCTACTGTAAGAGTTAGAAATGGCATTGTTGTATTTCTGTCATTATCAGGTAATCAGCACTGACACTTGATGTTCCTGTCTTTGCAGAGTGAGCTGCTGTGAATCCTGAGAGGAGAAGTCTCCCGACAGGAGACAAGATGGCGTCCAACAACACCCTGCGCAGCTACTCCATCATCCCATGTTTCATCTTCGTAGAGGTGAGAGGCTGTTTGTGTGTGTATGTGTGTGTGCACGTGTTTGAGTGATAATTTAACATAACAATTCACTCATATGTGTCTGATTTTTTATTGCTGGTTTGAGAAATGTGCATGAGTTTGTCTGTGAATTTGAGTGACAGTTTAACCATTAACAAATGACCTCGTTGTACACCGTTAACCAGAGCATAAAGTGTTGGAATGAGTGGAAAGCTGAATGTGTGCGTGTGTGTGTGTATGTGTAAGAGTTGTGCTGCTCCTCCATATTTAATTACCATGTCAGCTGAAAGTCCTTAATCAGAGAGATGTCTCAGGACGGCGTGCATTACTTCTTGCTTTCTCTCTCACTTTCTCTTTCTTCCTCTCCCTGTCGTAGACACACACACACACACACACACACACACACACACACACACACACACACACACACTACGGTTGCATAATATATCGTTTCAGCTTGACATTGTGATGTGTGCATATGCAATAGTCACATTGCAGGATGCGCAATGTCAAGTAAGGCAAATTAACTCCGACACGTCATACTACAACTTTTGATGTGCTCTGATGAAGGGCTGCACTCCATCAATTTATCAAACAACCGAAGCAGGCCCCGCTAGTCTCCCACGGCAACCTGAAAATGAGCGCTGCCTGTTTTGGTTGTTTTAATAAACTGATCAAGTGCACCCCTTCACCAGAGCGCATGGAGAACTGATCGCTGTGCGTGCGGAGTCTGTGTATTACCTGCCTGTAAACATGCACCCAACGTGGCTACTGTCACAGATAATGTCACTGGATGCGAGAGGCAGGTGTTCATTTATATGAGGCGGCTTTTGAGTGTTTCTATTCCCGTTATCAGCAGCACCTCATCCTGGTGCTGGTTAAAAGATCAACAGTTACTGTCACAGGCCTGACCAGGCTCACTTAAGGTGGACTGACCTTTAAGGTGGACCAGCTATTCCCATATCGCAATATATGTCACAGAAAAAAAAGATATCGCAATGTCAGTTTCCTCCAATATCTTGCAGCCCTAACACACACACACACACACACACACACACACACACACACACACACACACACACACACACACACGCCAATGCTTCTCAGAGGAAATATCCTGTGCAACAGTCTCAGATGAGTTTACTGTCACGGCCTCTTTCTTGCTTTTATCCCATGCCTTCTTTCTGACGACATTTGTGTCACACTCATGTTATCTGACAACCTTCCATCGTGAGACTGCTGCACTGCTATGTCCTCTGAGATGAGTGAACAAGTAAATAAGATAAGTGAAATCAGATTACTGTATGTGATTCCTGATGTTCTATCTTGCTGCTTTTTGAGCAGCCTCATAGGTCGACTGTCTGTTTTTTGCCTTTGCACTTCTTATGTAAGAATCAGATTACTGTTCTCCACGTCTTTTCACACCTGAGACATTTACTCAAGACACCCTCAGTTATTGATTAGTCAGAAATCAATTATTTAAATGAAGCTTTGTGTTGTTGAACAAGCCGAGATGGCAAAAGTACTCAGGTTTTTCTGTTCGACATCGATACTAAGTTTAACATAAGGTGTCAGCTAAACTCAATATGTACTTAAACCCTCCTATACCAACTTGACTCAAGGACAGCTAACTATGCTACATAGTACAAGATCAGAGCAGAAAGATCAGACATACATGTTATGTAGTGTTGCCACATTGGAAATCCCATTCCAATGGGACAACACTCGCACGCAGCCAGATTTTAAGTGAGATCATGTGAGAAATTGCCTTGTATTGCTTCCATTAACATAAAAAGTGGATACAGACCATTTCAAGCACCGTCTTCTCTGTAAAATGTTATTTTGATTTGTGTGACACATGACTAATCATCCCTCAGCCTCTGTAGAAAGTCCTTCTGTTGGACAGCCTGTCATCACTGTGCAGCGATTTGTCCATTTACAGCTTTCAAGTGTCTTGGCTGGAACTCAGCATGAAATGCTCGGTTGGACATTTGCTAATCGTGGCTGTGCAATTTGTTTAATTAGAATGTGTAATTATAGTGGGGGACTAATAGGTAACTGTTAATTATGTTGGTTACAACAGCCCCAGATCCAAATCTAGGTCAGGGGTGTCATCTCATTGAAAGGGGCCATCTTAATAAATTAAAATTAATTTGCAGGCCTGATAAGCAGGGGTGTATTACTATGTTTTTGTTTTAATATAGGCCTAGTTTGGTCAAAATATTAGTATAAGTGCTTACTGTAACAACAAAATATAGGCAAGTTATGCATGTAATATTCAAAATATAAAACATCATGAATTTGCCTACTGCTGTAAGTATCTCAACAACTCAAACAACAAAATGCAGGCCAGCTGTACATCATAAAATAATGAAAATGAAGAGAGCGTAGTAATTGTATGTCTATTGGGCCTTCCTATTTGCTTGAGCTCGACACCGTGTGGGGTCAAACTCTGAGCTGCTGAAACTCTCAGGATGGAGTGAAGGTGTCTGTCAGTGAGACGTGTCCTGTGAGATGTTTTGTTGTTCTTCATGACAGCCTGTAGGCGGAGTTTGGGCATAGTGTCTGAGATGAAAACAGAGAACTGGCCTGCCCTTACAGTATCGTACTTGGCCTTCAGCGTGCTGTTACACTGGAGTTCTTTGAGTTTCTTCACTGGTGTGCTGTCCACATCAATAGAAAACGGGTTACTTGAAATTGAATTTCTGGCTCTCAAAGTCAGCAAACTTGTAAAATCACCGTGGAATGTGTTCAGTTTCTTGGCAAAAAATGTACATGGGAAAGGTATGGTAATGTGCTCCTTTTGTGATTGTTTGGCTGGATGGAAAGTGGCCCAAGTTGTTGCTTTTGATTTTCCCACAAGTGCAATTTTGGTTTTGGAGGCTTTCACTGCATCGTACATGTCTGTGATCACACGGTCACATCCCTGCAGCTGTAGGTTCAGTGTATTGAGATGGTTTATTATGTCACACAAAAAAGCCAAGTCAAACAGCCACCTCTCATTGGCTGTTTCCCCTCCATAAAATGGCATATTTGTGTGGGCAACTCAAAAAATCTCTTGAGCACTTTACCTCAATTTAGCCATTGCACCTCTGTATTTCTGCTAAGGCTGACATTTGTGAATGCTTCCTTTATTTCTGGGCATACTGTGTTGCAAACTCTAAGCATACAACGCTTCAAAAATTCACCCTCAGTAAATGGTCGGCCTGATTTCAATTTTTCTTCTGCCACCATGAACTTGGCTTTCATTTCAGCATCACTCTTGAGATTTGGCCCTCTTAAACATGCCCTACTGTGACGAAAGAGTCCTCTCCAATTCTGACACTTTCTTCTCCCTCTGCTCTCCATTCAACTCACCATATTTGTCATGGTGTTTTGTCTCATAATACCTCCTTATATTATATTCCTTCATCACAGCCACATTGGCCCAGTAAACAAGAAAAAGGATATTGGTGAAGCTCCACCAGTGTTTGGCTGTGTGGTGATTTTATTTAGCATGGGGAAATTAAAATCATTACATGTCCCAATGATGGCTGTTATATTTCTTCATTACATCAATTAGTATCACTGTGGAAAATAAGGGAAAGAGAAATATTAACAGTGTTGCTCATAATTTTTTACGAGACTGGGAAAAATGTTAGAGTACAGTTTTATCCCCTTGCTCCTTTTCCCCTATTTTCTTTAATATCTACTTCAATCAGCTACCAGCTCAAGATTTTAACAGGTTAAATCACAGGTTCAGTTCAAATCTGTTGTTAAAGGTTGATTTTACATATCAAATTCAGTTTAGTCATCACAAAGCGTACTCAGCCAGTGAAAACAGTTGTATAATTACTCTGTGTGTCTCTCTTAAATCAGAAAAATGACCGTGGTGATGTCATCAAGGTTATCTCATCTTGGGCTTGGATGGGGAGGTTCTAGCAAAAGATACAATTGAGTTGCATCATGGGAAATTTAGGATGCAGGATACAAAGTATTAGTAGTGTTTTGTGGTATTGGCAAAATGTTGACAGAATTGTAATTAGACAAATGCTAATGGATTTGTTGTTCAGTGTTTCGGGACTATTATCGACTAATCTCTTGATAATTTCTCAATTAATTATTAATTATTGATTCCTGAAGCCCAAGATGCAACCTACAATGTCTCGTTTTGTACCTGATCAATAGTCCACAACCCAAAGATATTCAGTTTAGTATCATAGAAGACTAAAGAAACCAGATAATATACTGTATCTAGGTAGCATTTTAGCAATTTTCTTTAAAAAATTACTCTAAACAATGAATCAGTTATCAAAATAGTTGATTAATTTTCTGTTGATCGACTAATTGATTAATCAACTAATTGTTCCAGCTCCACATTAGTGGAGTAGCTTAAATCTGTAATACAAAACCCTTCAATTACTCATTTTGTTAGTTAAAAAATCACATTTAGCTTGAAATCATTCACTTGTAGCTGTAGTACTTGTGTAGTTGTAAACTATAACAAATGATGATACTGCATTTATATCATGATAGCAATAAAAGTCGATCAATTTTAATATTAAATTGTCACCTAAATCTATTATTTGGTGTTACCTGGTGCTGAAAAATATTCAGCAAACAAGACACAGTGAAATTGAATTGCTTAGTAATTTACACATCTTAGCATTCAGTAACATGTATCACACCATGCATATCTTCTCCATATTGCAGCAGATCATAGGCCGCAGCATCCTCCTGAGAGAGACTGTAATGCTGCGTTGAGCAAGCTTTCTTTAATTTTCATTACTCTATTTTCAGTTACCCTTCCTCTTCTTCACAGACTGTTCTCATAGGCATCCTATCCATCTCCCTGTCTCACTCTGCCCATCCCTGTTTTCTCTTCCTCTCCCTCTTTGATGTCTCTGTCACATCCTCACAGCCTCATTTCTCTCTCGCCCCTCCTCTCTCCCCCTGAACCCACTTCCTCCCTCAATCTCTCCCCTCATCTCTTCCTATTTCTCATGGTGTCACAGGAGCTCTTCCTCCTCCTCCCCTCCTCCTCCTCCTTCTCCTTTATCCTCCAATGTATCGTTCCATCTCAGTGCCCCTCACTCACTCTTTCCCTGCTCCTTTGTTTCTTCTCACCCCCTTCCTTTTTTTTTCTCTTTTCTCTTACTCACCCCGCCTGTCACGAACAGAGCAAGGCAGAGGGACAGGGTTGTCACATGACTGAGACTAAGCATCCTGATTGGAGCAGCCGGGCTGTGTAGTTCAATGCCAGAGGCAGTGTGACAGGGAGGATGTTTATTTATGGTGATTTGTTTATTTAGTCATATAACTTGTTGCTTTTCTTTCATCTGTTACTTAACCTCAAGAGCATCATTTGTTGTTGCCATTTGCCATTACTGTGGGAGCGAAAAGTAAAGAGGAATGTGAGATGAAAGGGGGATAAAAATAAAAATAGGATGAGAGAGTGCAACAGGAAGAAGGGACACAAGGGAGGAGAAAGAAAGATGAGATGAAGAGGATGAGGAAAGTACAATAAAGTGTGTGTGTGTGTGTGTGGGGGGGTGGGGGTGGGGGTGGGGGGGGGGAGTAGTTGCAGAGAAATTAATTAAAGGAAAGAAGAGCTGTAGAGATGAGCACTGAAGAATAAGGGGCGGATATATCCTTCACCTCCCTCTGGATGAGATTATGTAATACACAGAACCCCAGGCTTTCATTAACCTAACTAGGACCACCTAGACTTTTCAGGTTTTGTGCACAAAAACCTGGCTGCATTCACTGTTTGCATAAATAAAGCCTCTCAAAACAGCACCGGCAGGCTGTAAGGACGAGAACCAATCTCTTGACTATCATTCTTAAAGATTCGCACAGTCAGCTTCAGAGATCATTTTTTCCCCCTTTTATAGTGTCATGCTCAAACTCCTCCACCAGTACGGAGACACCATGGTGTTAAGCCTTAGTAATAATGTTCTCGGCTGTCAATATTTCAAAAACAAAAGCATAAAAAGCAAAAAGAAAAAAAGAAAAAAAAAGTCTCCACGGGGACCAATTCTTTTTGATATTGCTCTGTCTGTCTGTGGGCTGCACTGACGCAATGTGACTTTTACCTGGGGGATTCTAAAAAGAAGCTTTTATCCGGGGAATCACGTATTAAGTCTAGTTTTGGAACAGCACACAGCCTAATTAAACCTGTTAGTTTTGTTTATACAGTTTAGACAGGAAACAAGCCTGCAGCATGTGATGCCTGCGGTCTGAGATTGTGACTTTAAGCTGAACAGATACTGTAGATAGTCATTTATGTGTGGTGCAGCGGGTATTGTGTATGTTGAAATTGCGTGAATTTTGTGCTATTTGTGACCCACACTCATTAAAATAGATTAATTTTGTTGCCATGTTGGGATCCACAATGTGTCATTTTAAGTTACCTTTGGCCTGAAACTGAGTTTCATGTTTTTTTCAATGTTCACAAGGGAAAAATATCCAACTGTTATGAATATATGAATGGCTTTACATCTCATTAGGGATGGAGTGTATTACTTAACTAATGAATTAGTGATAAACAGGTCTGAAAATACCATTTGAACCACTTTTGCTGCAGTTATCATTGAATTTGTGGCCACAACCTGTGTATACGTAGCTCCAGATTCGCTAAAGCTGCAGCTCATTCAGCAGTCAGCACCTGATCTGCACCTGGGACTGACCTCCAAATTCATTCTGTGAGTGAAGGAGAGTTCATGCTGTTGGTGCAGTTTAGCAGCGGGATGTCTTCAAGGTTGCCAAATCTAGAAAAAGAGACAATAACGTGACAATCTTGACTCCGCAACATCTACATCAACCACAGTTACATCTAAACTCCACATAAGCTTATTGTTCATAAAAGTATAATATTACAGTCTTTAGGAGTAGTTTTATTATTGATTCAATTGGAGATGGGTGACCTTTATTAGAAATGAAAAAGTTATGCAATAACACACACAAAACAAACAAACCACTGCAAAAGGTAAAGAGTCAATGCATGAAACAAAGATAGAACAGTGCAGTTGCAGTCTGCAGTGATATTACAATGAAATCAATGTTCAAATTCAAGTTAATACTGAGTTTTCTTCAAGTTAAGCTTGATCTCTGGATATTTTTGTGTTGCAAATGAATATCTGATGATACTGAGATTTCTCTAGAATTAAGGGGATGTCCTGTTTTTGCTTACACAACCTTCTTAGTGGCTTGGGTACATCTCATTTATGCTGTGTTTTCACTCCTCTTTTCAGAGGTGGACTGTTTGTCACGAATTGCGACTAAAATAAAACACAAAATGCAAGTCCAGCCTGGTGCGCCTGCTTGAATTCACTGCATGTCTTTTTGGCAGAACGCCTTAGGCCTTCAATCCTTAGACAGACCTCAAGAGATGCAGAGATTAAACATCTATTTATTAGCTGGGATTTTTTATTATAAGTTATTTAGCAGTGTTTGACACATTATATATATTGCTTTGGGGCTCAAATTGAACAGCTGATTATTCATCATTACATCCTAGCTTTTTAGAATATATTTTAGAAAAAGCAGAAACCAGATGTTTACTCCATCACTTCAAGACACGTTTGACAACAGAAGTGTAATATCACACTATAAAGCCAGGCAAGCAAGCCTAAGTTGCCCATTTCTGTCAGTCTTTTGTTGTTTATAGTCTACTAACACAACATGAAAGCAAAATTAAAATTTAGCACTTGGTGTTGGATTTATATAACGTTTTCCTGGTTGTTTTCATTCTGTGAGGGAGGAGATGGGCGGTAAGACTGACATTGAAAAGATTCTGATGAAACTGGCTGTGTTGAAGGTAATTATAAACATATAGTCTCACAAAATCATATTTCATGATGGTTTCACCATCCACCTTATACATTTTCTGATTTAAATTGAGAATATGGTACTTTTGTTGAACAGCAGCCACTGTGCTCACATGTGATTACATACTTGTCAATGCTAAAGCATAATTTATGAGGGGACACAAATACAAGTAACAAAAGAAGAAGAAGAGTTATTAAACGGTAACTATACACTAAATTGTGCAAGCCTGATAAGAGACAGCGGAGAGGCGATGTCGTACATGAATGGGTGATTTACTCCTTTTCTGTAGCAGTACACACAACACATGGACCGGCCGATAAATGTGCTATATTCTGAGTTTAATAGGATATTCGGGGCTGACGACGGTAACATTAGCCATGACAAATAGCTGATGGCTATGGCTATGTACAGAGACTCACACACAGGAGAGCCTATTGTAGTAGAGCCACTAGCTCAGCTACAACACATGTACCAGACAGAAACTTTTACAAAGGGCCATGAATATGCTTCTAGTGACTGTCAAAGCTCCACTGGACCCTCTGTCTTTCTAGCACAGAGACAGACGGTCTGACAGAAGCAACTCATGGCTGGTTAGCTCTGACTACCAGCTCTGCATCATTATTTATGCTACACTGAGTGGTGGTCAGTCCTTTACTTACAGTCCTCTGTTGCATTTTTAAAATATGCTGGAATGGAGGAAGCTAGCAGATTTTGAGTGTATAGTTACCCTTTTTTTGTAGTTACCCTTTAATTCAGTAGACTGACTTGGTAATGGTAGTTATACAACAATACTATGTCTATGTATGGTATGCTAGCATTAGCTAATGTTAGTCACCACAGGGTACTGGTTATACCACTACCAGTACTGTAAAACATGTCTATGGATCTGATGCAGGGTATGTTGTATTGCTTGTGAATTCAATGATTCATTTGTAAGAGGACGATTGTGTTATTTATTCTTCCAAAAGCTACATAATCCTGCTTTACAAGAGGATTTTGATATTTTAATGTGTCGGAGACCTTCAGTATGTCTAATTGATTTATAAATGGTGGCAATAGGTAATTCTTTTCCCCACTGAAGTGATATACTTTTCCAAAAGGCACTGAGAGCACGCTAAAACTTAACAGAGGTATACGTCTGCATCAAAATGCACTGCCAGCCACTTGGGTAAAAGAGGTGAATTGTACCCTCCAAGGGAGAAGGATAATGGCATGCTGCAGTAACTTTGTATAACTGTTTTACGACAGCCAGCCTTGTCAGTCTGCCCTTCACGCAGCTAATGCAGCATGACGTTGGCTGGGTAGTGGATATAATGGAGCCACAATTTAAGCTTTATAAAAAAAGGACACTTGTCCAGGTGTAGAACTGTCACAGAAAAGCCAGCTCATGAAAAGTCACAGAAATGGAAAGTGGCCTCTAGGCATTAAGTAGGCACTGCACCACTATTTTCCCCTCAATAGAGTTGGCACACTTCACCATCTTTATCAAAAGGTAATTATAGGGCTGCCTGACTTCTGCGACAGTAGAGTATAGGACAGACAAGTTGAGTAGAATCAAATCAGGTTGAACAAGCTGAAATTGCTTGTCTCTCGTGGCCTGTTTTTGGTCATTTGCCACAGTGCGATGACTCTCATTATGTCTAATGGCTCACTGGTTGTTTATGAGTTTCTATGATTTATAGTGTGGGGAAGAAGAAGGAGGAGGTGGTGTGGTTGAGTGATAGAGGAAATATTTGAGCTTTTATAGAGATCAAGAAGAGAGAATCTGACTGGGAGGAATGCAGTACGGGAGAAATGGTCCAGAACTTGCTCAAGGGCATTTTAACGTTCCCAACCAGCCCACTGCTTTGTACCAGCAACCTTAACTCTGCTGAAACCAGGCTGGTGAATTCATAGATATTTTGGTTGCTGTTGTGATGGAGCTTGAGGCAAGCTTTGCTCTCTTTTTTTTTCAAATGCAAATAAGGTGAAGGTCAAAGTAAATGAAATCACAGTAATAATAGTAAAGTTGTACAAATATGCTCTAGTGCACACCCCTCTAATTAATCTGTCCAAGCCATTTTCAGGCATTTTCTTGTAAACATGACATCCTTAGGTACGTGATCTCATAAGGTATTACATGGCATTTCTGCGAGCAAAGGAATTTACATATTTTTCAGAGGAGAGCTATGAATAATGTTTTAGCCGATTACCCTGCTGGAACTTGTTTGTGGAACAACATGAAGTCTTGAAATGATCCCCTATCCATCTGTCTCTGTAATTTTGGATGTTGTGTGCGGATAAGCTGTGTTAAGATGAAGGCTTTTTCGCATGATTTGAAACCCTGAAAAATGTAATTTCTGCTCATCTTGAGTGGCTTTACTTTGCTCTCTGCTGTTAGTTTAACAGCAATGTGGCTGGATATGGTGTGCAGCCAGGTATTATGATTCCTCATACCAGTAGTTGCTAATACATGTGAACTGTTTAAAAAGCGTTCTCCGCAGCAGGGTGTCTCTATAATAACAGGATGAAGCAAAAAATATTGCTAACTAGCTTAGCTTTATTCACAAGAGTTGGCACAGAAACCAATAAAGCACACACACACACACAAACACACAGGCACACACACCTAGACATCTCAGCATGGCCATCTGTCGCAGGACTTTGTATGCCAAAGATTTTTCTCCTGTCCTCTGTAAATACAGTTGCTTTCTTGTCTTTTCTGTCTGCACCCCACCGGCCATATTGTCCAGTCTGGTTCACACACCCTCCATATTTTACAGTGGATGAAGTAGTGTAGCATTAAATAACAGTTAATTCTGGTCAGATAATTACATTGGACAGGACATATTGCTGATATTTAGTAGTACAGCATTGGCATGTATTACTACTTTAATTGTAGTGTCTGACTCAGGAAAGTCATGAGCTGTTTACTGTATGCTGCTGTAAATTGACTGTATTTGGGGAATCAAATCATACAGGCCACCTAGTGCAATGTCTTTTTACCCAAGATTGGGTCTTGATTTAACAAGACCAACAACTATCATCTTCCAGTCTGAATTGTTTGTCTTTCTGATCCCAAAACACAGAAAAGCCAACTATCATACAAAAAGCACAAAAGTGTACAGTGTACACCCATTATTGACAGCTGATCTGACACACAGTTTTAACTATGACATGCATGTGAACTAATATCCCTAAACACACTGAAAATTTTGGATGATGGTATCAGTTTAATTTCAACTGCAGTAATTGATATTTCTTCACTCAATAATACCCAATCCACAACATGGTATCTTTTTTTTTTTTTTTTTTTTTACCCAGGGTTGATTTCATAAACATGCTAACTTCATGTCACATAAATTGTAAGAAACAGACATTGATTGACTTGATACATTGACAGTTTCAGGCTGTTCCAGGCAGGTACCCAAGAAAAAAAATTTGGGGGGCAACTTTTACCCTTGCTGTCTAAAAACTTGGGTCATTTACAAAATTTTGGGGGCACTTAAAAAATAGTAATTAATGCATAAAGTTGCTGTTCTTAATGTGAAATGAGCCCAGATTAAAATGCATAGAGTAATCACCGCCTTGTGCCAACATGAGTAAATAAAAAGCATACTATTGCTGTTCCAAAGAGAAGTGTGTGTGTATGTTTATAGAAAACCATCTGTATGTGTGAGAGAAAGCAGGAGACAGTTCTAATGTGTAGGTTTTTATTTATCTCTAATAGCCTTTGTATATGTATAATGCATTAGTTCATAGATCGATTGAAAACTTCATCACAGTCTTTCAAATGTGCTGGTTAATGATCTTTTTAAAACATCCTCTTTAGAAACTGTAGAAGGTCTGTTAAAGATATTTGAGGAAACAAAAGGCAGTGTTTCACAACTGTAAATGTAAGCCGGTGACCTTACATACACCAACATTAACAGAATTGAATTCAAGTAACAACACTGCAAATTGCTGAAGTACAATAAACTATTCAATAAATCAGTCACAGCAACCAGCCTCATGGGCTACTTGAGTAGATTCATATTGTACACGGGTTTCACTGTCAGAGTCAGACTCTGTGTCATCTGTTTCTGTTGCTGCTGCCGTTTGTGCAGCAGATTTAGAGGCTGTGCTCCTTTCCCATGCAGCTTTATTTGCTGGGTGCCTTTGTTTTTTTTCTCCCCACTTTTAAACTAGCTCCGCCAATAAGCCGGCTATGGAAGTAGTCACAGAGCCGGATCAACGTCTGTGTAAGGGACAGCCGGCATGGTGGGACAGGGAGCTGACGCTGTTGTGTTACACGTTACGCCTATGTAAAAGCACACACGGGGGCCTAGCTTTGTTTGGTTCAGTGCAAAAAAGCAAAGGCGGTTTAATGATGGATCTTCTTTACAGCTATAATGCGGTATCTCTGTATTAAAGAGTGAGAGCATATAAAACAGCCTGTATATAACTGCACTGATCACCTCACCAGTCAGCAAGACCCACATGTAGGCTGTAACATTAACGTTAGCTAGTCAACTTGCTAACACCAATGTTAACTAACTTGCCAGACTAAAATCATTTTAAAGTCTCTAGCGTTAGCGTTATGTACCATAAGCAAATTGATGATGCTTGCTTGTTTGGTGATGATGAGCTGAATACTTTTTGACCCGTTCGCTTCCTTTAAGTCGTGATTAGTTTTTAGCTGTCCAACGCTATGTTTGGGTGGGTGAGCCCTTTGCGCTTCACAGTTGAGGAGAGTCGTTCACCTCTTCAACACCAAGCTAGTCTATTTTCCATTTTTCAATTGTAGAAGCAGCAACTTTCTTTGCCATCTCATTTGCCGGGGGTGGTGTAGGTGACGGCCCAGGATTTGGGTTGCTTTCTTCGATAACAGTTGGAGTTTTTTTAATGAGGTAGCGGTCCATTGCAGCAGACAACTTCACTGCATGTGCAGGATTGCCTGGACGCTGCCAGGTATCATTACAGCAGCCTAGTGTGGACAACAGTTTGTGTTGTGTACTGTTTGTGTGAGTGTGTGTTAGAGATGGAAACGGAAATTACGTGAATTAAATAAAAATAAAATGATGGCTATATGTAGGATATTGGCCTAAACTGGTAAATATCTAATTATTTTTTTCAAAATCTTGAGGGATCATGGTTTTTAGAGGCATTCTGAGATTTCTTTGGCCATTTTTGCCCTTGCCCCCTGTTAATATCTGATGCTGCTTTAACTGTTTATTGCCAAGAACACACATTCATAAAAATGTCGCCTAAGAGACAAATCAACATTTGATATTTAAATCCTGTAAGTAAAAGTGAACAGTCTTAAAAGGAAGATTTCTTGCAAATGTTGCTGAAATAAGTAGTGATTCATGGTAAATAGTATGAATAGTAAATGAAGGTACACAACAAAGAGGGACACACAGAGGTGAAAACCTCCAAGTAGAAAAGTCCCACAACAAATCTAGTAGAAATGTTTCATTATAAAAAAAAAAAAAAAATTGAGTCCTGGAGATTTGTGCCATCAAGGGAGCCAGAATCTGAACTGAAAACTTGGTTTGGTAGCCAGATTATTAGGCTGGAGTTGTAGGGTGACAGACATGTGGCCAAGCCATATTTTTGATTTTTTGCAGTTCATCACACTTATAAATTATAGCCCTCTAGCTTATGCTGTCTATGATGTCTTGGATACAGTATTTTAAGACTTATAAACCAAACTCTAGATGCATACAAACACATTCATAGTCCCGGTTTTAGTTGGCAGAAAATAATTAATAATTACAATTTCAGAAATAAATAAAATACTGTCTGTTGTAGAAGCAAACACCGTCCCAGCAAGCTCTTTTATTGTATCCATGTGCTGAGATTTCCTTTTGAGCCAACACTGATGCACAGCAGTGACATAGTGACACCAGGTGTTGGAGAGACGTATTACAAATTGCTGGCTTCACCACGTAACCACCATAGCAAACTTGTGATACTACTGTATTATCACTACTATAAGATATTTGCACAAACATAAATATTTGGCAGATTTGCAGTTTTTTAACAAAGGTGAAAGGACAGTCAGACATGACTGCATGTAACATGTTTACCAGTCTTGTGTATTTAAGTGGTAATCTGATACTTTGAGGATTCCCACATGATCAATAAAAGCATTTTATTCTCCCTTTCTCTCACAGGGAGGTCAGAAGTCAAACTCAGCCACTTACATTACAGGATCTTTCTTTTATCCAGCTCCATAGCTTTAAATTATGAAATCGTTTAATCACCATCCTTTGATATAAAACTCCAACATAACGCCGTCAAGTTGGCTAGATTGGCAGCAATATGGGCACATTAGCCGCTGAGTGACACAAATGCAGCTGATTTTCAAGAAACCACATTAAAATGCCTTGCTGTGTGATGTCTTATATTCTGTATGCCAGCGTTGGTTCGTGATCAGCGACTAAAGATACCATACATGGAAAAAAAAACTAAATTGCCTGCAGCCAATTCTGGAAAGAGAGCGAAAGGAGGCCAGAGACAAAAGATGATGTTAGAGGGATAAAAGGATGAGGGGGTGAAGGAGGAGAGGAGGTGGTAAGTGATGGTGGTGCTGCTGCTGCTGGTGGTGGTGGGTGCTTGTTCACGACCACAGTTAGCATGAAGAGAGAGAGAGAGAGAGAGAGAGAGAGAGAGAGAGAGAGAGAGAGAGAGAGAGAGAGAAATGTGGTTTCAGAGGATGTATGCGGTTGTTTTATAATAAAACCTGTCAGACAGACGTCACGACTAAGAGAGGAGAGGGGTGATGTTCAGGGAGTTTAAGGAAATTGACTTTTTAACTACTGAAAACTGAACCAACAAGGACAACCTTTACTGCTGTGGATGTACAACTAACAACTATCTCTCTCTCCTCCTCCTCCTCTTCAACTTCCTCTACCCTCTTTCTCCATCTTGCTCCAACATGTTTTTCTTCCAGCTCGTCATCATGTCCGGCACGGTGTTGTTGGCCTACTACATGGAGTGCACGGACCTGTTCAGCGTGCATGTGCAGGGTTTCTTCTGTAATGATGCTGAGCTGATGAAGCCGTACCCCGGCTTAGAGGAGACCAGCTTCATCCCCCCCCTCATCCTGTACTGCGTGGTGGCCGCTGCTCCCACAGCTATAGTGAGTAAAATTCATTTTGTGTGTATTTTCACAGTAGTATGTAAACCCAGGACAACTTATATATATTTTTTAATGATTTTTGCTGCATGCTGGAGTGTAAACAGCACTCATCAAATATGGCGTGCCTGTGTTTACTCAGGCTGTTTCTCTCAGCCTCCCTGGTTTCCTCTGAAACAACAAGTAACCACTGCTGAAACTTATTATACTGCAGACTTCATTTACAGCTAAAATATGCTTCTAATTTTACATTTGTGACTGTTTGTGCACATAAGTGTGAATTATACATTATGTTCTGCAGTATAAGTTCTATTTTTACATTCTAGTCAGAGTTGAGATTCAGTCATGCATCCTGTCTGCCAAGATATGGAAGAAAACATCAAAATAAACTGTCTGACTGAAGACTGTTTCCATATCTTTTTATGGGTCAGCTGATCACGTTGGCAATGATTTCACACAGACTGAACTTTTGGCTCTGTGCTTTGATCTAAACTCAGTTTCTTTTTGACTAGTTAGTTGCCGTGTTGCACTACAAAACATCACGCTGGATGTACCAGTGAAGAGTAAAGTCAGAAAGTCATGCTGTACGAGGAGCAGTGTTTATGCGGGCTGGATTTCCTGGTGATGAGGATGTTTCACCTTTCACCCGCCAGGCTTTCTTCCATCAGTTCTGTTGAATGAAAGTATATCAGCCAAACTTCTTCAACATCAACAGGGCTTGTCACAAAAAAAAAAAAATCAAACAGAAGGTGTGTCCTAACACAAATTCTAAGCATCTTTGTACGTAGTGTGTTGTCACTGGAAAATGGACAAAATGAAGTATACTCCAAAAAAAAGAAGGTATTCAATCTTCTGAAAGACATTCTCTCTTTTGGTGAAGTTTAAAGGATTTTACTGGTGATTTTTCTATATTTTTCTTATTGTCAACAAATCTTATGTGCAGAGCTAAACCAACAATGAATTGATCCTACTTACAAGTATTGTGTGTGTATCCAAATCCTGATATATCATATTCCTCTTTGCCGTAAACCTTCGTTGCTGTTCAAAATCTATTAAAAACATATCGATGTAACCACACCGCTGCACTGGATCACATGTTCCTCTTTGTGCCAAAGTTCTTTGAGAAATTTACAATGCAACACAAAGTCAACAAGCTAGTGAAGCACTGTAAACAGAACCACATGCGCAGTTGTGTCTGCCTTATATGGAACTACTTTCTGGAGACTGAAAATGTGATGGCTGTTATTAGTCTTTGGAGCAGTTTCTAAACAAACTACCATGCCCAAAACTCTTTATGGAGGTCTGCGGCACAGGGGAATAAGCTATATTGAGCTTTGGATACACACACACTCAATACTTGTAAGTAGGATCAATTCATTGTTGGTTTGGCTCTGAACATGAGAAAAATATAGAGAATCACCAGCCATATCCTTTAATTGGCAGTGAAATTCCAAAGTTGTGTGTTTATGCATACTACTGTATGGAATTAGTATGTAGCATAGATTTGGGACACACCAACAAACTAGCCTTAATAGACTTTTTACATGACATTCATTCATGAGATGACATTCATTTTGAAAAACACAGGTGTAATTAATACCGTTAACAATGGCTGTGTTCCGTTTAAGTGTGCCAGTCAGCCATGTGAGTGACCCAGAGTACACAGTAGCAGGGCCCAGAAACTAGTAAAGCTAAGTGGAGCTCTTATTAATATAATTAATTCCACTTGTATTTTTCTTGAAATTACAAGTCAAAAAATCTGCTGTGGAAGCTGTTAACCAAGCTGTGGATGTTTAAACTTGAGTCGTGGATGTCTTGAACATACTGTAGGACATCGGCCCCATATGCATTTCTGATTCAAATACCTCACACAGAAGTAGCAACATACAGCCACCAGATGTCAGTTTCGTTCCATGCTTGTTGACTCAAACCCAGCACACCAGACCAGGCACCAAATGTCTCCGGGCCCCTGGGTCAGCTCATCATTAAACCCATGTCATATTTTATCAACACCTTCTGAAGAGTGTTTGTGTCTGCTTGTTTAATATTATAATTTCTGTTTTCACATTTGACATGGGCCATATGTGAAGGATAAGATGAGTCAATCCAATCAGTAGTTTGAAGTAGCTGATGGTAAAAGACACCCCAGTATGTTTTACTATCACAGAGTGCATATATGTTAAGGGCAGGGTCTGAACTATTCCATGGCTTCCATGGGAGCTCACTATTTTTTTACCGGGGGGGAAATCTTGGGTAAATTTGCTTCCTTAAGCTTCCTTTTTTTCTTTTTGACACATCTGTATGCTGACTACAAAACAAAGAAATGAGTAATGGTGATGTGGAGAAATGCGCAGTAATGTGCAGACTGAATGGGTCTAAGAAAGTGTTTTTCTTCTGATCTTTGAATTAAAGTGAGTGAAGTTTATCATATTGCATCGCCACGCTTCGATGGTGATGGCACGTGCAGCACACATGCTGGTATCTTCATTAAGGTGAATTAATGATGAATCACCCTCATGCATAAATCATACATCAATAATAGCCTGATTTTACACATGATCCATGATGATGAAGGCACAAAAAAATAGAAATGCATGGCAAAAATATCATATTGTCAATATTTTAGAGACCTCCCAAAATTTCACAAATCATGTTTTCAGGGGAGCTCATGTCTTATTAAGAGGAGCCAAGCTTCCCCTGGCTCTCCTGTAGTTCACACCCTGGTTAAGGAATGCGATAATACATCACGTCACCTCAGATATGATCTGTTAGTTGTCCAGGATGCTTTAAAATTCGACACAGATTTGGCTTTGACTTTAGTGTGTGTCATCTGGGGAGACAGGAGTTTAAAAAAGAAAATACTAGAACAAGTTAACTGTAAGAATTATGTATTGTACGTGTAGCTTTAAATTGAAAGCTTAAAGGTGGTTTGACGTTGACTAAATGATCCAATGAAAATACTGTTAACCTAAATGATTATATTATATTATATTATATTATATTATATTATATTATATTATATTATATTATATTATATTATATATTATACATTCTTTACACCAAAATGTAAAGAATGTATGCCAGCTAACTGTAGCTAAAGAGTGAATGGAGAGTGTATTAGGAATATTAACTAAAAGTGCAAGAATTAAGGATTTGGCTGGTGGTGTAGTTCTATAATGCCAGCAGTACATGTACTTCACTATGTACTACAGAATATGTGTGTGTATCATTGTCACTGCTGTATATACCTGCTCCAGCACCAGGTCATTCAGAGAGAAACTGTGCAAAAAGTAGACCCTCATTTTTTTGTGATTTGTGTCGAGCCAACCAGAACCAATCAGCTAAATCTTTCTGTTCCAATCATCAGTCCCTTCCCTTGTCTTTTCCTCATTATGGGTGCAGTTACATTCAGCATCTGAAGTTTGAAAATAAGCACACTCATAAAATAGTTGCAAAATAGTAGCGTTCGATTCGTGAATTATCAGCATTTCACAATGATATGCTTTCCTGACATAGTCATCAAAAACAAGTCAGAGCAGCAGAGATAAACAAGTCAAGGTTAACAAACGTGCCGGTTCTTAGGTGTCAAGGCAAACTGGTGTGCAGCATGAAAAAGCTTTTAGCAGTGTTCCGTTCTTATCTCCTCTCCACCCAGATCAGGGATGTGATTGCTAAAGATGTCTGTTTTCTGGACACATGCCAAACATCTTATTTGTAATGACATATTAATGTTCTCCTGTCTCCTTTGTATCTCCCCATTTTTTGTTTATTATCTAGGACATTTTGTTGTTTTGCTCTCAGGCTCAAAGCATTGAGTGCTGTTAGGCCGCAGTAAAAATCCTAATTATTATCACTTCTTTATTAGATAAAACACATCCTGCCGCTGGCATTTTCTCACTGTAACTAATTGGTGTACAGATGCATCAGCAGTCCACAGTGTTAGAAACCTGTACACACACACACACACACACACACACACACACACACACACACACACACACACACACACACACACTAACACACACAATAAAACAGGATAAATTGGTTCAAAATCCAGAAGAGTGCTCCGATTGGCCCGGAAATGTGACAGACATTGTTATTTACAGCTGATTTGGTGAGAGTGCATTTGTGTGTAGTTTTGACAGAGTCTTCTGCACTGATTACTTCACAAATAAAAAAATAAAAATAGGATGCTTAGTCAATATAGACTGACTGGAAAGTGTAACCAACAACTACAGTGTAAGTCTTGGTATATAGCAGAGACGTAAAAGAATATCAGAAAATATTAGCTTTTTCTAAATTTTATATTGATTTGTTCCTTCTTACTATTTATTTGCTTATATCCGCGTGGTCATGTCTCTCATAGTGACACAGTTTTTCACTTTTTTGTGAGTAGTTTTACCTAAAACTAATTAAATACTAATAAGATTCTTCCTTTTTCCTGCTTCTTCCTGATCACACATCCCTCCCTGGAGAGTGCTGTGTAAGCAGATGAAGTTTTGTTTAACACTGCTGGTCATTTCTGTCTATTTCCTCTCTCTCTCTCTTTCTCATCGGAATATACAGTATGTGGCCTTTGTATTTCATTACATTGTAGTCTCTTTATCCATCCATGTTACCAAAATTTTTAATTCTGCCCTTTGAGAGTGCTGTGTCAGGTGCTAAAAGTTGTGCTTGACACTATAGATCGCTCTGTCTCCACATGCGTCATAAACCAGGGACGCAGCCAATCAGAATTAATGATGACAGGGCTGGGATGTTGGCCAATTAGCTTGGAGGCAGTAATTTATGCGGAGTGTTCCACATGGCTAGACCAATGGGAGACTGTGGAGGTTAGCTGGGTCGCATTGATGCAATGGTCTATAAACCTGTTCAGCGATGGACAGGAATCAGAAAGTCAGTCCATCACCCACAGAGCCAAGAGAACGAAAGCATGATGTTGTTCTTGTCAAGTGTGAATCCAAAAGAAACAGGCCACTGACTAATTTTAGGATCGAGCAGCAACCAGACTGTAGAAGAGTCTCCAGATAAACTTTCCCTGAAGGCTAAGACAAGTCAAAGAAGAGAGGACTGTGTTGAAATTAATGGGTAACCCCCAGCTCCGCTCATGAAATACAAAGTCAATGCCCTTTTTTCCATACCTAATTAGCTCCTTAATGGCTATTTCCACTTATTTTTATGTGTGTCTTGGTAGAAATACTGAAAATTATTGTTCCATTAAGAAGAGATTAAGTCTTTAAGTAGCGTTAATATATTTTTGGTCACTTTGGGGCAGCAGAACAGCAGCTGTAATAAAGGCTGAAAAAATACTTTTAAAACAGTGTAAAGTTGTTGTGGCGAATTTGTTAGCAAAATGTTACCTGTTGACACACCTAGCAGACACAGAGCAATATTAGTATTCATTTTGTGTCAAGTTTATTCTCTTTTTAGCTTTGTGTTTGTGTCCTCACAAACTCTTGAGGGAAATATCAGGGTCATCAATAAGACTGTTCAATTCATCCTGAATTGACTGAATAGTTTTTTGTTTTTGATTTTTGATTTTGATGAGCTCTTGACAATTTGAATTTCCTTTCGGGAATCAATAAAGTTCTATCTATCTATCTATCTATCTATCTATCTATCTATCTATCTATCTATCTATCTATCTATCTATCTATCTATCTATCTATCTATCTATCTATCTATCTATCTATCTATAAGCAGCTAAATGCTCAACCATGTTCACAAGCTAGTTGCCAACTTTGCTAACTCTGCTATTCGGTGCTGGGTAGGCACAGAATGGTAAGTGTATCAGAAATTGTTTGCTAAAAATAGCTTCCTGCTGCTTGTGGAAACTAAATAGTTGAGAACAGTGTGATTGAACCAAAACCATAAAAGTTGTGGGCCATTAAACCCCCAAAATCAATTGAAAGGTGCTAAGACAGCTAGAGCTCAGAGAGACTGCAGAGCTACACAATGATTCTATGTTGGTTTGTCACTACAAGCGACACCTTTAACATTACACAAAGTCATTTCATCCATTATTTATATGAAAATATTGATTATTGCAACTTAAAGAGACTTTTGTTTTAGGGTGTTTTTTGCTTGACTACAGTATTATGCTCAGTGGTTGTCACTTACTCATCTCTCCTTAGCTTGACTCAGGTTCCACGATTAATTGTCATCAAGCTTAAATGATTCCAATTTCTTTTCAATTTTCTGTTTTATATCTTTGTAAATTAGATGTCACCTCTTTCTCTAGGATCTTGAGATGGACATTTGTCACAGTTTCTTGACATTTAATAGGATAAATTATTAATTTTACAAATCTGATATATTAGACAACTTGGTAAACAACTTGAAGGGTAGCAAGCTTGGTAGGAAATTCATTTGTCTTGCCAGAAGGCTTTTTTTTAGAGCTATTTTAGCCAACTAATACATTGCTTATTTTCCAAATATACTTTACTCAACTTGTACTGTTAAGATTTGTTTTTGTTAAAATTTGAAAAAAAGATCATCACATAATATAAACAGCTTGTCAGATTGTAAGAATCAAGGCAAGTTTGCTGCTGCCTCAGGCTGTGTAGTTGATTGTTTTCTCAAAAATTCTCTACTTTTGGCAGTTCATTATGGTGGAAAAGACTTGCACCATGAATCATTTATAGCTTTCCACAGGGGACAGTTGTTATATTTAATGTATGTGTGGGAAAAAATATGAATAAGGTGAAATGCATAAAAAATGGTACTCCTAAATACTGTTGGCAGTGCACTGTCTGTCATTTTCATGACATGTTATGTCACAGGTACAGTGTTTTATGGACTTTCAAGGGTAATGCGGTCTTGAACTCCCATTAATCTGTTACACTGGTGGATGTGTCAGTGTTATTGAGATAATACATGAACCAGAAGTATATTCTTTTTGTTTCATGTCATGTCCTTTCTTGTGTTTGATATTTAACCTTTTCATATTCTGCTCAGACATCACACTGTGTCACTTGAATGCCAAATTGTTTCTCAGTTTTATGAAATGGTACATTTGGAGATAACTGTTTCCGTCTGTTTTCATGACATTTTCATAAAGGAGACTAGGCGTTACATGAGTTGAAATAAGACGATCAGTCGGTGGTAACTAACCTTTTCAGTGCTGAAGCAGACTCTTGTGAGACAAATACTTCAAGGCTAGTTGTTTGAAAATGTTAAAATCATAATTTAGGCAAAACATCACAGAAATATTCACTGATTAGCATCCATGGATGAACTGACAAGGAACTTATTTTTAATGAAGTTAATTTTCCCAATGACAGTCACTGGAAAAAGGTACACTTAAGGTCCTAAAACTGACCTACATTATAAATGCAGCTACAGAAGCAAGTGTGGGAAGATGACATGTCATGTGATTATTTTCACAATTTCACAAGGCATACGTAATCAAAAGATGTTTTTGTGGATGCTTTGCATATGCATGATACAAGCAAATTTCAAACAAAATAATTTGTACACATGATGCCAAGGGTGGCCCATGAATAATTTTGTTTACGTTTAGGGTAAGGATTTTCCTGTAAGCAACCTAAGATTCATAAAATTATGTTTATGCTGCCTTTATACTTACACCAGCCCTTCTTTTTGGCCAAAGCCAAACTACATGGTTCCCTTAGTTGCAGTGTATTTGAGGATTAATGCCTTTCTTATTTAGTTATGTTGCCTTTGAAGATAGATGTTTCTAGGTCATTATACATTAGAAGATGAATGTTTCTGCCATGATGCATTTGATGATCTTTTCATTCCATATTTGCAAGCTTTATGTCAGTCAACGTTCAGGGGAAAAATATTAATTCCGCTTCCCTCCCAGACACAGCTGAATCCAGTGCAAAGCTTTAAAACATTCATAACTGTTTTTTGTGTCTACTGTCAGTCCTTCTTTCTTCTTCTTTTTTAACATCAGTCACTCTTCTTACTCCTTGCCACAATGGAAGAAATAGATTACAGTTGCATTCGCAGAAGCATGTTGATGAAAAAGCATTCATGAGGGATGGAGGAAGTTTTGCTACCTGTCCTGGGGCTCAAAACAAACTCTTTTTATGAACACACACACACACACACACACACACACACACACACACACACACACACACACACACACTAAAGGCCAAAACCACGTGTGCACACATATGCACTTCCTGTATGTACACACTCTCACTCACAAACACACACATTTTTGAAGCAGCCTGCTTCACCCAAGGCAGCTGGCAACGAGTTTCATTTTGTGTGTCCAGCAGCAATTTTTCCATTAGACCTGATGTAATGTCCACACTATAATGGACCTGAAGAAAGGCTGCATTAAGACACAGTGGTTTATGTACACAGACCAGACTGGGGCAAAATGTTCCTTTGCCCTATATTGTGATGCTTAACTTAATGTTTTTTTTCTCTTCCTTGTGTGTGTGTTTTGTTACTTTCTTTTTTTGTTTCTATCTCCATCTGTGGATCTTTCTAAATCTCTTCCTGTATCTGCCTTTCCTCCGGGCTTTTTCTGTATGTTTCTATGTGTGCATGCATGTGTAGATTTTCATCGGAGAGGTGTCCATGTATGTGATGAAATCCACGCGGGAAGCTCTCTTGGCCCAAGAGAAAACCATTGTGACAGGGGACTGTTGTTACCTCAACCCTCTTATCCGTCGCATCATACGCTTCATAGGTAAGAAAGTTTTGCCAAGTACTCAAAACCGCCCCCAGCCTCTTCATGTTGATGGTATGCAGAAGCTGACAGGTCAGAAACACAATCACTCAAGAACACGTACGCGCACATCAAGAAATATTACAAGTACACATGGGTGCAAAATCAGGATTGTTGTTCTTGAAACAATTTTTAGCCCTTAAATTGAAAAGAATATACAAGCACTATTCATATATAATTTCTATGACATATGGAGTAAAATGCAACAACTGATTTTTTGTCAAATATGACTGCTTTGTTGTAATTTAGATTTTGTATGTCATGAGATGTATTAACCATTTTTAAAATGGTTTTGATTTAAAAATTGAATAAGGTTTTGAATGGGAGTCTGGACTTAACACCTTTGATAAACTTCCATTTAGTTATTAAATATAATGGAAATGCCCATTTGAAACTATGTCAGCATGTTGTAGTGACAGATGAGGAGGCAGTTCTCAAAATTGTGTGCTCGGACCATATGATGGAGAACATCCTGCATCATCTGAGAAGTGGTTGATCCCCTCATAGCTCACATCATCCAACATGTGACTCTGTTTGTAAATGTGTTGGAAAATAAATGTTTCAAGTCTGATGATTGTGACTGACTACAATAATCTCATTGAAAGAGTGGATTTTTCTGACACGACAAGTCCCACCAGTGTTTGCCTGATCTACCTCCTCAGTGCAGTACAAAGACTCATATTTATTGACTATGTTGTTTGATTTTTTTTGGTGTGTGTGTGTGTGTGTAGCTAAGCAATATGAATGAGGTTACATTAAGGCACTGCTTTTGATTGTCTTTTGTTCAGTCTTGGATTATGTTTAAGTTCAAGTTCAATCTTCTGATATTTCATTTAGTACAAAACCATAGAACCACTGTTTATGAGGTTAAAAACTCAGTAAAACTCACATCTGCAACAGTGGTGTCATATCATGATTGTTCCTGTATGTTTCACAGTCTTTCAGTATAAGCTTTTAACCAGGAAGCCACATGCTGTGTATAGCACTGCTAAGCTGACAGCTGAATGTCAGAGCTGTCAGTTACCTGTGAGGGCAGCTCCAAAGCAAAAAGCTACTGATTTGGTCAGTGACACTGATGATTCAGTGCACTCAGTTCAGCTGGAGGATTTAGTGTTAAAGATACGCCGAAAACCTCTAATGGATTGTAAAGGACGTCAGTGATCTATCCCACAGATGAATAGGAAGAAGAAAAAAGATGGTGGTGTTGAATCTGGGAGGAGCATGGCTGGTTATTAGCAATAATTAATAATTATCAGAGATAATTATTAATTATTAAAATTAATAAAATCATTAATATGAATTAATAATAACAGGGAACCACCTGGAAACCAGGACCAATAACCAGACAGTGAAGTAGTCTCATAAAAGAGTTCACCTAGAATGCTAATATCTAAAAGGATATCAACATTCACAGGGGAACAAAGAAGGTTTGAGTCTGAGCTCTGACTCTCTCTCAATCAGCCACTTTTCACAATATATAAACACAATAATGACAAAAGACTTCTCTTTAAAGATATAACAGTGTTTATTAAACAATAGCAAAGTTAACAGTTAGTTAGATAATTTTATCAATAAATCACTATCCTAAAATCTAATTCTACCTAAGCAATAACAACAGCTATGTACAGTGAACATACATGCAAGCGGAGCGTGCATGTGTGTGTATGGGAGTGTAGATGTGTAGGTGTGTGTCTCTCTGTCTGTGTGTGTGTGTGTGTGTGTTTGTTTCTGTAGGTTTCATTGTCTTTCAGTACAAGCTTTTAACCAGAAAGCCACATGCTGTATATCATTACAACAATAATAATATTACTACTTAGTAATAGCACAATAGCACTTACACAGTTGCAAAATGCTTCTCACAACAAAAATAAAGAAAAAAAACAATAAAAACAAAAAATAAAAATACAAAACCTTAAAGAACTTAAAACAGAAAAAAAGATAAAATGGTGAAAAAAGAGTAGGTTAAAAAATTTCATTAAAAGGCCAACCTATAAATATGATTTCAGGAGCTGCTTAAAACAGTTAACAGATTTAGCAGATCTAATAGATTGAATGAGAAACTGTGGGGGCTACAGCTGAAAACACAAGGTCACCTTTGGGTTTAAAATGAGTAATGAAGAAACATCAAGAAGCAGTTTTCACCGTGCTGTACAGTGTGGGTTTGTGCTGCTTTCCACATCCTCTGAACCAGATTACCAGACCGACAGAACATTCAGAATCAAGCTGAGCTGCCCAAGTCAGCTCTTCAATGCCAAGACCACCTTACCTGCTCTCAGCCTGCCGTGAGTGCCCAGCAATCAGCCAGTGCGTCTGCTGACCTGTTTAACTGCTGTGTAGCATCCCAGTTCACCAGAGACATTGTCTGTGCAGTGCTGGGATGTTCCTCAGTAAATTAATAGTTCAGCTGTAGGCCTTAATGAACATACTCAAAGACAGAATTATTCCATCTACCTATTTCATTACCGAACATTACACTACAATGTGCTGATTTCTAGTATATGGTATTTCCAACCTAGTGAAATCCATCTCTGATATAATAATTTTATGTAGACCACGTGCATGCCCTGAATCTATAATAAATGCATTTTACCTGAGAGAAGTTTGTCCTTTGTGTTAGTGAATGTGTTGGTAATATTAATTTCCAAACCCATATTCAGTACAACTGCAACAAATAAGACTGAAAACTTTAGTTTTGTGATATTTCAAGTTCAGATGTTGATCAGAAAGGAGGTTTTGATGTTCCTAGCGTAATGAGTAACCTCTTAAGCAAAGCAGTGAGGGTCAATCATAAAGACCTCTGTTTCTGTTTTTGAGTTAAGATGGAAATTTGAGACACATAATTATTTTGATGTGAACATTAATAGGTATGAAAAAAACATCTAAGGGCAGTACCAGTTCAGAAGCCTAATTAAATGTACTCACTGAAGCTGCGTGCTGATAACGCTGATGACAAATCAGAGTGCTGACCTTCCTGTATTCCGGGGTGCACCGTGCTTTTGTAGTGTTTAAAAATTGTATGGCTAGGAAGTTAGAGTAATCATCAATGTAAATGATGAAATCTATTGAAAAATCCAGCAGTAAAAGGGACGGAACCGAGGTGGTTCTTATAAACAACTGCAGTGCCCCCACTACAGCATGTGGACCTCAGGGCACAGACTTAGAATAAAAGATTTATTCAACATTGATCAAATATTGAAAAGGCCCAAAACAACTGAAGAAAGGGACTTGGATGGCTGACACCAGCAAGAAGTTGAAATCACATTAGATTATGCTTGCCTAGATTTATACAGTGCTTAACTTCAACATTTGTATACACTGTTTGAACATGAAATGGGTACGTAGTGTTTAGAAAAAGAAATGAACCTAAAGCCTTCTATTATTAAATGAACGTACCTTGACAAGACTGATCTGATCAGAAGGGTAGACTAGTAGGACAGCAAAGAGATTGATGAGGTCCATGTTAAGTACAACCACTCATGGACGTAATAAGACCTGAAAGAAAGAGTAAGGAGATAAAAGAAGACAGGAGGACATACATCCTCTTAAGTGAAAGATGAAATCATCTCAAGCATCAACTCTTTCACTCTTTTCAGTGCACAGGATGCAAAATACACTCAAAAACATAAACAGCTGGGCCACCCAAGGGGCTCGACTGGCAGAACACGTATCACATATTGTTATCACAGCGGCCAAGGTTTGATTCCGGCTTTGCTGCATATCATCCCCTCTTCTCCACTGTGTTTCCTGTCTATCTTTACTGCTGCTGTCCAATACAGCAGAAATGGCAATATAGTCATCTTTAAAAGTAAAAACAAAAACAGCTTGCTTTTGGCATTTAAATGGATTAGGATCTAACCTTTTTCCTGGATGTCACAAAGGCCATCAAATTGTTCCCTACAAGTCCACAACCACTCATAGGAGTTTGAATGCAATGCCTGAAAGCTGGTAGGAGCGAAAGACTTATATTTTTACACTTGTTATAAAGATAATTTAAACAAGAGCAGTGTGTTCAGATAATTAAGACAATTTACTCTTAACATGTGAAAATATGTTAGATATGTGTTCAGTTTACTTACCATAAAGGAGATTCTTAGATCTTAGCGAAGCCACCAGCCTTTGACCTACTCTGAAGTATCACAGAAGCACTGAAACAAAGGTTCAAATGTTCTTCAGAGACAGTTTTATTAACTCAAATGCATGGATAGGCAAGAAGTTCTGCAAACTTCCTGTTAGTATCATAGATTATTTCAAATGAATGAGTGACCAAATCCTCTGAAAAGTTGCTTCTGGCAATAAAAAACAAAAAGCCAAAATTGGAAAACTTCTTGCACGTACTTTATAAAATCATAGTAAATTGCTTTGTGCCATTTTTAGAATTATATAATTGAAGTCAGTCTTCCCCTCAAATTGTTTGACCTAACTGAAAGAGTAGCCTCTAACAAAAATGACAAAAAATTAATTTAAAAAAAAAAAATGCTGTTGCCTTGACCTTGTTGTTCAAGTAATCATTAGGTATTAGTAATTCCACCAAAATGTACAATAAGCCAGTTCACATAAATTTAACAGAACCAAAAAAACTGCTTATTAAAACACTAAAGATAACTGAAAACATCAAAGAATACTGTTCTGAATGTCAGTGGTTAACAGTTAAGTTACAGTAAAGTGTATATTGTTCCATACAGCTAATGCTGTGTAAGAGTTCACGGTCTTAACAGTTCAATTGGATAAGTCCATCTTTAACATGTCTCTCTCCACTCATGATCAGAGAGATCTATGATGTGGGTGATTACTCTTGCTTCTTGTTTTTTTGTGTTTCAACTTTTGTGCTCTTCTCTGGATTGATGATGAAGAAACACTTTTGTGAACACAAGAATTCATAATCAACCACAATATAAAGCGATTACTTCTAAGGGAGGAAATATTTTTTTTTTTTTTTACCTCTAAAGGAACTCAAGTGTGGAGCCCAGATCCACGGGATAGTGGATATTGAGGCAGTAATAGCTTCTAAACATCAAACAGATGGCAGAGATGAAGCTGGAGATTTAGTCATTCACAACCTTCCGGTCTCAGCATGAACTGCCTTGAGGCATAGCAGGAGGTTCCTGCAAAGAAGATACAGGTAGAAAATAATTAACAGCACATCCGCCATTACCATCCAAAAGTCATCTTAAAAAGTGCTAGTTGTGGTTCTTCCCCATCCAGGGAAGCTCATGGGTCAAACTTGGAGGATCTGTGACAGTGGTATGGAGGAAAATATACCGCTGGGTGGGGTAGAACCACAACTAGCACTTTAAAACATGACAGTGCATTTCATGTAATATTTCCTTACATTAGCATAGGCTCCTTCAGTAAAACTGAATATCAACTTACCACATACAATGATGCATGGTGTCACAGGCAAGCTTTCCACTTGTACTTTTTTTGCCAGACATGTTTCTTCTATATAGTGGAAGAGGTTCTCCTCTTTTTCATCAAAATAGGAGAAGGAGCAACATATCCTAGACATCTTCTGAGCAGCCCTCCGACTGTCCTCTCAGAATTTTCAGTTTTGTGACTGCCTACAAAACTTGTTTGCTGTTGTCTGCACAAATGGTTCTCATGAAGTCCATAAGCCATTTTACCTTTTTTTTCTACGCTGGTGAGGACAATCTCTTTTAGTGATACCCCAGTGAGACTGTCATGCCAATCTCCTGGAACAAAAAAGGTCACTCCTCCATGAAGGATTACAGATCTTGTCCCTTGTGTATCTCTTTACGTTGGGTGTAGTAGGTGCACTTCATAAGAGTTTTTACCTCTTCTGGGCTGAAGTTAGTCTATTCACTGAGCACCTACATTTTGTCTTTCTTCTCCTGTTGGCTTTCTGGTGTCTCACTCACTGGCATGAATTTTATGTCCCACTTTATGCAGCCATATGTGTCCTGAACAGCTGCCCTTTGTTTGGCTTGGATTTCCTCTGTGTCATACTCATTTGACGCCTGTTGGTGCTTCATTATCGTTGGTGCTGAAGACTGCTTCATGTTTTCAATTGTAACTGTAACTGCTTGACCAGTGAGTGATATCCTGGTCCCACCACATCACCTTCTATGACATCTTGCAGTGACTGGGATACCATTTTTTGGCAACTTCTGTGGAGGCTTTGTTTACTAGGAGAAGCACAGGCATTCATCAACTCAGAAACAACAATCTGGATAATTTCTCTCCGTAGCCCTGGACTTGGCTTTTCCCCCTCTCCAAACACTGCATCAAGGCTTCAGGAAACTTGGAATCTGGAAGCTGTCAACCCAGTCTGCAGCAGAATGAGGAGCACATTGAAGAAGCTGGAGAGCTTAATGCTGATTGGCTGTGGATTTCAGTGCTCTGTGCTGTAAAACAAAAATAATGAAATTACAAAACGTATAAATGATGTTTTATCCTTGGTTATACTTAAAAATAAATTTTGTCGAAATGTACTTACTGGTTTGTTTCACCAATTTTCTCCTTAGAATTGGTCTCAGTGAAAATTCTCAGTGGTCTCCACCCCCAACGGTTGTAGTGTCTCCTCGAAAAGAGCTAGAACTGAGACTGGGAAATCTAGCGACACTTTAGTAAAGGCACTTCTTATGTTGCTTTGTTATGCATTATCCATTTTTGAGTATGAAAGTGTGAATAAAGCTCAGTTAACACCAGACTGACAGCCCAAGACATTCTTCAGTGTGACAACCCACTGTGTTTCAATAGAACCATTTAGTATCCACCCTTCACATAAGATGGCAATGGATAGAGATCAATCAGGTCACTGATGTTCAATCAGTGCATCTTTTCATTGTCTTTCCTAACTGAGTGCAAATGGTACTGAGGAAGGAATTCTATGTACATTGAAACCAGAAAATGAACAGTGTATTTTTTTTTAAATCAAAATAAGCACTAGTTCACCCATTTCCATGGAGTCAATGCTCCCTACATCAAGGAATTGTCCTTTCTAGTATGATGTTCTCTTGTACAGCACTTCTATTGTAACCTTTGTGTTGTTTTCAGTGAAACCAAATTGTCTGACTGCATCTTGAATGGCTTTACAGAGTAAAATTGAGAACTATCTTTAACTTGCAAGACAGCTAGACCCATTGATCCTGCTGAAAAATAAGCCTGCAATATCTGATGTCTTTCAGAGAGTAAAAACTATGCTTACTTTAAAAGCGCATTGTCCATAGTCAGATTAAGTGGCTGAATTTCAGAATCAGTATGGGGTAGTGACGTAAATAATGATGCTTTGGTTTATGGTTACTTCCTGGGAATAGAGCTTTTCTTGACTTGAATTGAATTATTGAATTATTCTTAAATAAGAACATCTAGATATGCAACCTGAGGCACAGAGATTTTCTGAGCACATATGAACACACCCTTTGGAGGGGGCTCCCAACTTCTAAATTGGGAACCACTGGACTAAACTACCTAACTGTAGTAGTGTTAACCGTGGGGACAGTGCAGCGGGCAGCATGGCGGCTGAAAAGTCTGGGAAGTTTGGCGTGTTGGTGGCATTTTTAATTCATAGATTTATTTTAAACTTAGATACTGGTCCTAGTACTTTCATAGTGAAGCCAGTACAAAGAAATTGCGTTCAGCCATCCCTTCACAATGACATAACCAGTAAAAGCTGAAAACAAAAACCAGTAACACTAGTTTAAACATTGAGAACAGGGTTACAACAGATAATAAAGAGGTGGTGGACAGTCTAAGTAATTGTTTTACATCAGTTGCCAGCAGGCCAGACAGGACAATATGGAGAGAGTCATGTCCATCAGTACTGCTCTTAGCAAGAGGTTCAAGCTGATAGCTTCACTTTGACACAGGTGTCTGAGGCAGTTGTGCTTGAGATGCTCAACAGGCTCCACTGCACCAAAGCAACTGACAATATTACAGCTATATTCTTAAAGATGCAGCTGAAATCATTACTCCATGCACCCATATTGTAAATCTGTCTATTGAGCAAGGTCTTTTCCCCAGTGATCTCAAACTTGCTACAGTGATTCCTCTCTACAAGAAAGGGAGTAAACTGGATCATGGAAACTATAGGCCTGTTTCTATCTTGTGTACACTGTCTGAGATCATCGATGGGTGGAATTTTCCATCTTTAGGGGTTACAGGTTGGAGTGACATTGGGTCAAGACGAAGCCTTGAGGTCACGCTGTAATTCTTAATCTCTCCTCGAGACGTCAGCTGTCTGTGATATTTTGGTGAAAGCAGAAACCTCTCTGATAAAGACTATATCAGCATTGCCATGGTAAGCCAAAGCCAGAGAGGACCCTTCTAGACAACACAGATAGGTGGAATGTGTAGCCAAAATGTGTTGACAATGACCTGAGGCTCAATGCAACGTGATTTAAGATGTCACTGGTAAATTGCAGTCCTTTGTTTAGAAACTAGTGAACCAATTAGACTAATTTTTCATATCGTAGGCTGATCTGCTTGGGTTAAAGACTAACACTCAGACTTTCAGAAGACAGAACGAACAGAAGAGACAGCATCCAAGTTACACCAACTTGGATGTTCACTGTTTACGGTTCTCCTTGATCAAGTAACTTCAATAAACATTAACAGCATGAAGACATCAAAGGCTCGTTTGTGCTTCTCTCCACTGAAGTGTTGACCATCGCTCAGAAATATCCACAACAATTGAGAACATCATTATTAATCAGATTGACAACTTCCGGTCCTTACACAGTTTACTGTATGAATTTCAATCTGGCTTTTGAAAAATTCCACTCCACGGACACCTGTTTATTGTGTTTATCTGACTACATCAGGAGTGAAGTTGACAAAGGGAATTTTTGTGGTATGGCTATGTTAGATCTACAGAATGCATTTGATGAGGTTGATCGTGGTATTTTATTGTCCAAACTGAAAGCCATTATTTTTAATGATGTAGCAGTCAGATGGGTTAGCTCTTATCTGAAAGATAAGAAGCAGATGGTAGATGTTGGTGGGACAATGTCTCATCCTAGGTCTATAGATTGTGGGGTCCCACAAGGGAGTGTACTTGGGCCAATCTTTTTCCTCTAATTTATAAATTACCCGAAGTCTGCCACTTCATGTGAACTCTTTTTATGTGCAGATGACTCTGCAGTAATGGTTTCCCATGAAAATAAATGAATAGTTGAAAGTATGCTGAATGCAGAACTTCTTAATGTCAGCAGTTGGGTGACTGCAAACAAGTTGTCACTCCATTTAGGAAAAACAGAATCCATATTGTTTGGGTCAAAGATAAAGTTGAAAGGTTCCCCTGGTTTTAATGTTGTTGGTGGCACTGTGCTTGCAGCTAAGGAGTCAGCCAATTACCTTGGCTGTGTGCTGGATATCCAGATATCAGGAATGGGCCGGGCTGAAAAGGTGCTCACCAAGGTCAATCAAAGAACATGCTTGAAACATCCCAGCAGACAATCGTTACATCTTAGTTTATACCCAGAAACACCCTAGCAACCACCAAGTACACTCTTGCAACCACTTACAAACACCCTAGCAACTGTCTAGTACACCATAGCACCCACCAAGTTCACCTTAGCAAACACTACACCCCAGCAGTTTGTGCACCTTAGTAACCACCTAAGAACACATTACCTACAAACATCCTAGCAACCACCTAAAAACACCCTTACAACCACCTAATAAACCCTGGCAACCACAAATGATTGCTAACATTGCTGCACAGCTATCACTTGACTTTCTTCAAGAAATACATCCTTGTAGTTATGTTTTAGTTTTCCATTGCATATAGCACATAGTCAGATTAGACCCATATTTACAAGGACATTACATAAAATGACAGTAAATTATATTTAAACATACGGTATGTTTTACCTTGAAATCAACATTATTTAACAAACATATACCAAATTTCAACATCTTGTTTCTGTAGAAATTGAGGTATTTTTTTGCTGAGTGATGAAAGGTTTTATACTGTCATTTAAATGTACACATTAGTGAAATCTGTTATTTAGACCAAATAATACCGTTAATTAGGGCAGTTTAGTGCTTGTGACATTATGGTATTTTCCCAATAATTTTACCAAAATGTTATATTTTCACAGTAAAATTGTGTGCTTTCTACATATTGTGACAGTAAAAATTTGTTATGTACTGTTTCTTGGTTTAGGGTGATTCAATGTATCTATTACAGTGATATACTGTTTTGGATTTTATGGTCTTTTACTGTTTGCTATTTGACAGTTTTTTACTGTAATTTCTACAAACACTTTTTACAGTGTACTGTAGGCCTACTGAGCAACATTTAATAGGCTTTGTATACAGTATGTTAGGCCAACAGCTGCAAACACCTCGCTGCTCAAGTTTCAATAAAATTACTTCACAGTATCAATCACACCAGTATTTAAAGCTAAAAAAAATCATGCATGCATATGCATATCAAGGGAAGAATATCGGGCTGCTCTGTATTCCTCTCGGGTTTACACACACTGAACTGTGTGGCTTAATTGGAAATACTCATGTTATGCACATAGTTTAGACCTAGTTGAATCCTGATTTGCTAACTACACCAGCTTCTGCTGTATGATTTAAACAAGGTAGACTTGCTGGTTAAGGCTTTTCAGTTTAAATACAGCAAACTGGCCTGACTGAACGGATTTCAGTAATTCTTCAGTGAAGGGAGCCAATTGGGATCAAGTCCAGCTGTGATGCATTTACTGCAGCCTCTCTAAAACTGCATTAGCCACTAGAACAAAATTAAATTTAAATATCTTTATCAAACATGCTGGATCAAGCAGTATATAGGCTACATAGAAGATTTTCATTCTTACAATAGTGATGCTTTACACAATTACAGGTAAAATTTGTACACACCTGTCACTACCAGCTACAATGTTTGTATTTGAATTGTTTAATATCCACTTTTCTTCAGAAACTGAGTTGAACTGGGCAGACTGACAGACTCTTTCCTCTCTGTTCCAGGGAGGTCGCTTTCCTGGCATAATCCGAACTGTATTGTTCATTTTTAAATAATACCCCTTCAGTTAATAAAATACTCATCAGAAATTCATTATGCAATTCGCGTGAGTTATATTTCTGTCTGTTCCCGAACAATCTCTCAAATTTGTAGGATCACTGAGGCTTTTAGTTTCCCGCTCTCTTGCTCCCTCCCATCTCTTCTCCTCTCACCCTAATTCCCCCCTCTTTCCTTCTCTCTCTCTTTGCCCTTCACACAATCATGTCCCTGTACCCTCTCAAGCACCCGACACCCCCCCACCCACTCCCCCCAGCCTTCTGCAGTCCCCCCCCCTCCGGATGAGAATACAAAGCAGAGTAATTTCATGGCTAAGCAGGCCAGATAATCAGCAGTCATATTTCACAGCAAAAGGAATGCAGACGCAGACACTGGTCAGGGTTGGTGGGCTAAAAGTGTCAGTGCAATCATTCATAATAGCAAATTTTTATTTTTTTGCTGTATGTTTATGTTTCTTTCTCTGCCTGTTGTCCACCGTCCTTTCCTACCATTTTAATTTCATTTAATTCCAATATTTCTCTTCTCTTCTCTTCTCTTCTCTTCTCTTCTCTTCGCTAGAAATAATTTACTAGCTGTTTTTAGTGACTAGACATAATACATTTTTTGTTACATATTCTGGAGTTTAGCTCTACATAATGACAGCTAGGAGCTTATGTGCTGGCACTGAGCCACATAGCCACTGCTCAATTTAACCCTGGATATAAGGTGATTGGCATCATGATGCAAGGTGGAAATGTGTGAAGCCTTTTTGATAATGTGTTAATGTGTCTTTACTACATTATGTGCTGCAAATTCTCATTGTGCTGTGCTGTCTCTGTGTGTCTGTGTGTGCCCCAGGTGTGTTTGCATTCGGTCTGTTTGCCACAGACATCTTCGTCAACGCGGGCCAGGTGGTGACGGGAGGTCTCTCGCCCTACTTCCTGTCCGTCTGCAAGCCCAACTACACTGGCACAGAGTGTCGTTTTAATCACCAGTTTATCGTCAATGGCAACATCTGCACTGGAAACCCTGTTGCTGTGGAAAACGCCCGCCGGTCGTTCCCGTCCAAGGACGCTTCGCTGAGCGTTTACTCTGCTGTTTACCTGACGGTGAGAAGACTGTGCATGGCTGTTAAACACTATAATGAAGTTCAATGTGTGCATTTTACAGACTAAAGAAATAAGACTTAAACTATGGAAAATATTTCTCAAAATAATTTTATTTTTTTATACACTGTAAATACAGATGTAGTTTGTTTTTTGTTTAAGTAGATGTACCATGTTCCTGTTTCCTGTAATACCTTAGAACAAGCCAACCATCCCACTGCACATGAGAAAAATGCAGGAGTTTTCTTTTTACATTTACATTGGCTTGCATATTGTTTGTATGCACATACGGTACATAGATGATACATCTTATCAGAGGGGTATCATTTAAGCATTGGCATGTTGACATATGATGGTTTTAGCATCAGCTGCACAGGAATGAGGACATTTGCAAGGATGAAACTTTTCTCTCTACTGCTTCCCACATGTATTCAAGTCTAAATATCACATATGAAGTAATGTAACAGTATGAAGACCATGCATTTATGACTACATGAGAAAAATTACTTTTTTGTGGATGGTGAAGTCTGTAGCCTTGTGGCACTCATCAGTAAAAATGTTGAAAATTAAGAGCTATTCAACTGCTCAACTAAAAGATACGGCATTAATAATACACATTGTAGTCTTAATTCTGAATTGCTGTAAATCTAAAGAAGTGTAATTAGTAAAAAAAAAAAGGTTAAAATCAAATTAAGGCTTTATATGTGCTTAAATATTGTACAATTTTCAATTCACTTAAAATAAAATAAAATAAAATCATAAAATCAGAGCAGTTTGGTCTGAATAATTAAAGCAATTTGAAAAATACATTCCTGATTTATCTTAAACTGCTGTTTCTTATTTATTTAATTCCATTTCCATTTACAAGTATTTACTGAACAGAAAATATTTTCTTTAATTTTCCTCCTATTTGTACTTGTTAGTCTTAGATTAGATTTATTTCTGTTACTTTTCTGTGCCTCTCTGATGGATTTTTTCCAACAGCACCTGAGCACAGTTAATTAAAAATCAATGTCAAATCTACCTGTGGCGCCAGAGTTACTCATTTGGGACTGAATGTAATTAGTTTACATCGTGGTGGAAATAAATTTTGGAATGTTTAAAAAACACCCAAACATTCAGAGATAAATAGATTTTTTTACCCCGACTAATGAAGGTTACACCATAGATCTTGAATTTTAAAAGGCTCTGAAAAACAGTGCTATGTACTGTAGCACTTGTGGATCTTTGATGGAGGAATACGAAATCTCAGAAACTGTTGTGATGAGGAGGGACTTCATATTTCTTGAAAGTGTGTGGAGGAAAATGTCATAAAGGCAGAGGTTGGGTTCAGGTATTTTTGTAAAATTGGTTGGAGGAACACATGAAGAAAAATTGGCTGGAGGAACGCATGAAGAATGGCTTTTTGAAGGGCTATTTGAAGAGCTGTTATTTGACGGCGAAGCTCAGCTGCTAAAAAATGAAAGAGGGAGCAGAAGTGCAGATTTTATCAGCAGGAGCAAGAGGAATAAAAGGACAGATTGTGGTTGAAAAAAGGTTTTGATATGTCTCCTTGGTTGACAAGGTTGGAGAGGTAAAAGTTCAAGACATGAGAACATACATGTAGAAAGACCGAGTGTATGTTTTGAAATGCTGACAAGAGGTTCCCATATTAGGTCTATTTGTAATCTTTTATTCTCTCTGGGAAAAAACCCTCTTTGTTTTGTAGAGCTATTTCACTCATATGATGTAAGATTTTGACATCTTTCCATGACTATTTTGCTATGCAATGGAGGCTTTCTGCTGTCATGAAATGGTAAAATATCTGACTTAGTCTCTGCGGGAACACCTGCATGAGACTTGCTTCTGTACATGTCCATCTAAAGAGAAGAACGGGGGCTCTTTTCAAACCTTTGGGACACAGTAAAAAACACAATCTTTAACTCCTCACTGTCCTCCTTTCCAGATGTACATCACCAGCACCATCAAGACCAAGTCCAGCCGCCTGGCCAAGCCCGTGCTCTGTCTGGGCACGCTCTGTTCGGCCTTCCTGACCGGCCTCAACCGAGTCTCAGAGTACCGAAACCACTGTTCGGACGTAGTGGCTGGATTTATACTGGGATCAGCTGTCGCTCTGTTTCTGGTGAGGACAATGGAAGTGCAAAAAGGGGTGGTGGGGATTAGAAAAGACAAGAGAAAAAGGAAGGGGAGGATGTTCATTCTGAGGTGGATTCTGGTCATGACTTATTTTCATATAATAATAATTTTAAGCTTCATTTTGGAATTGACCCAAATAAGTAATTCAATGATTAATTCAGGCTTCAGCCCTTACTACAGTCTGTAACATGGGTTTGGAGCCCAGTCTTAAGTCTTTTTAGTCAGTCTTTATGTCCTTTTTAGTACACAGCATTTATGTCTTTTCTTATACACAGCATTTTTTTTCTTTTAGTTTTCATTTAAGTGTGAATTGGAGAGACTAAAAAAAAAAAAAGAGCATAAATATGTCGCTACAACATATTATCATGTGGGACGTCTCACATTTGGACAGGGGTGTCTACATACTATTGACTTGAAAATGTAAAATGTTAAGTTAGCTGTGTGCCTATTCAGTCAAGTGTAAGGAGTTCCTCAGGGCTTGTACATGAATGTTTAACACTGGTTTGATGAAGACGCTAAGAAAGGGTAGTTCATGAAGCGGTGATGGGGAAGAGGATGTGAAACAGGATGAAGTGTGGTTTATACTGGGCTTGAAGGAGGTTCACATACAGGTGATTCAGGATGGAGGGAAAAAGTTGAGGATGCAGTGGGTTGATTAGGAGGAAGAGGAGAAGAGAAGAAAGGAGAGAAAATAACGAGGTGACACTTGCAGCAGTCACTCTGGTTTTGAGAGAACTCTGTGATGAATGTTGGATGGTAGAAGGACCAAAAGTAAGAAGACAGTTGAAGGGAAATGTTAGTTTTAATTAGTGGTTGTGTTTATCTTGGAGATGATGGAGGGAACCAGTGATCTGGTTAATTCTGTTTTTGTACTGTTGTTATCCAGAGGAAGGGAAGGAATCTTGTTATCTGTCTTATTAAAATACGTTATACAGTAACAAGGGATAACATTGTGCAGACTTATGTGCTTCCAAGCAAGGCAGAAATTCCCTGTCCTGTCTGGCTTCCACTGAAAATTAAAATGGCTTTGTCAACATCAGATTTAATGCTGATGCTATGAGTGTTTAAATATGGCGTAGTGATTACAGCTGAAACCCTTATGTTGTTTTTGAGTTGAGGCAGAAAGCCCTCTGAGGAGGAAGGAAGGTGAAGGGGAACCCCCACAAATCAAAAGCGATTTATTAAACAGTCTCAGAAGCTTCATTACATGTAATTGCCACTAGGCCCTAGGGTGTCAAAGCAGGAAGGAGTGTGAAAGAGGAGGAGGAGGAGAAGACATGGAGGGACGACTGAGGAAAGAAGAAGTCAGGGACTGCTTTTCGTGCATCAGCTGCTGATGGCTGATTTCATAGCTCTGTGAGACAAACAAGCAGTGTGACATGTATTCACAGGGAAATCCCTCAGATGTTCTGTTCCCACTCTGATCAAACTTACTACTTTGTGAAGTCTATATGGGAAATTACAATAGCAAAGAAAGTGACAGCTCATGTCACACGCTAACCCACAAGATGCAAGACAACAGCACCTTCATATGCAGTGCCACTAAAAATAAGTAAATAATTTCAACAATTCAACAATTTATTGATTGCCAACATTTTTGCCGGCTTCAAATAAACATGTCCATCACAACAAAGAATTCAAGTTTTCAGTCTGAACTGTATTCTGCATGTGGCAGAGCAGAAAAGCAATCTGAAACACATTTTTAGATCACATTAACATTACAACATTTAATGCTAATGCTAATTAAAAGCAGCTGGATTAACTACATCTTTTCATTTGCAAAAGAAATTCAGAGGTTGAGAGGACTACTGTTTAGCATTAATAAATTGTAAAATGTATTAATGCTACAAAATTGTAAAATTTGTAAATAATAAGAAACTGTCACTATCAAACTCTCTTGAAACACTCCATCATATTGAAGGTAGATGACACTGACTGGCTGATGTCTAATATTTAATGTGTCCAATCTACCATCAGTAACAGAAATATGAAGACTAAGAGTCTACATGCAAGCAGCTCTGTTAGACTGTAGTTGAGCACAGTGATGCTTTTAGCTAAATGCTAACCTCCGTTAGCATTTAACATGTTCACAGTGACAATGCTAACATGCTGATTTGCAGGTTTAGCAGGTTTAATGTTTTCTGTGTCCACCACGTTAGTTTAGTGTATGAGCATGCTAATAATTGCTAATTAACACCAAACCTAACATACAGTTGACACAACACTAGCTAAAAGCCAATGATGTGCAGTGTGGTAAACATGGAGCAGCTTGTCCTTGAGGAAGAGGCACCACCGCACTCTACTCTTTGATGGAGGATATAAGCTTTCAGTGATTGACCTATAAAAATTGACATACATTGAGTTAGTGATCTCCAGGGAAAGATGAACACAAGAAAGTCAATCATCACCTCAGCAGTTTTAAACCTGTTCATTTCCAGCTTATTATCAGCAAGCCATGAACTTAGGAGGGCTGTCTCTCCCCTACACATGGTCCTAATGGTCCTGATGAAGCATATCAAGGTCTTGTCATCTGAGAACTGAGGCAGTTTGATGGACAGCGATCTTGAGGGAAATTAATGGGCACAAAGGGAGTGGAAACCAGGTGCAGATTAAATCACTGTGCTGCTACAGAGAGGAGGTCTGAATGGAGCCATACCATCAAACGGCAAGTTCCTTCGGTCTTACAAGAGGTGTGTGCACTGCCAGCAGATTGAGGGATCAGTGTTAAGCACTTCATGGGGCTCCAGGTTGATGTTGGTAAAATCCTAACCTATGAGACAGGTGTCTACTTAATCCAAGACAGAGTAGTGGCACATGCTGACCGCCTACTTTGAGGCTTTCAAAGTATGTAGAACTGCCGTATAAAAGGTATGTCTGGCATGTATTTTATCTTACTACATAGGATAAAAGTCCATATCTTGTTTTATTTGTCTAATACCATACAGTTTATGAGAGAGAAGGTTATAATGTCTTCTAATCAATCTGTGGCAAGAGACCTGTAGCGTTTATTTGAAAGCTCAAATCTTGATTTTTCAGCATTTTCTATTGCAACAAGTAAATTTCACTTTTCTCACCTGAGACAATAGACGGCAGCTTGGCTGAGCCTGTCTTAGCATGGATGACAAGACACGAAAATGGAAAGTAAGCAACATACTGCAGCAGTCATCTGTTGTCTTTGGGTAGGGGCCTCAATTGAGTGAAAACAAGAAAGCGGATGCCATACTGAATAGTTAGCTTAAAAGATATAGGTTTCATGCAAGAGAAAATAAGAACAGTCAACATTTGTAAAAAGCAAAAGTGTCAGTGTAGAGTTGAGCACTTTTGACTCACCCTTGCCTGTGCCAGACATTTTGTAAAGAATTCATATGTTTATGTGAAACAGGCATGCTGATGAGTTGTTCTTAGATTCTTGGCCCAGCAGCTGTGATTCATTTATTTCCCTGGTCTGGGAGCACTAGAAAAGCACTGCCCACAAACTGCTTCATTTTCTCCTTTGCCACTGCCTGAGGGCACGGTTGGCCCAGAAGGAGGGTGAGGGGTTGACGGGGGGGGATCCCCTCAGGCTGCCGTCTTTTATTAACTAGTCCATGGAGGAGTTCAGAAATGCAGCAACCTTGTTGGTGGTGTTTCTCTACTGTTAAAAATAACTTGATTGATGGACAAAAAACAGAATTTACAAATAACTGTAATTTACTTTAACAGACATACAGTATAAAGGAAGAAACGGGGCGTTAGTTTACTGTGCCTGCTGGGCACAGCGCCACGCCACAAAGATGAACAACCCAGAACATCTCCCATTGACTGCGTTAAATGATGACTGACTTTTGTAGACTCATACGCAGTTTGATTGAGCTTTTACACCCATATAAACTTTATATCACAGCGATAACTGTTCTAAAGCAGAAAAGATGGTCACAACTCCAAATAAATGTTCCTGATTCCTTTTAAATGGAGCGTGACATCAGAATTGGCTGGCAGTTTGATTTGAGGTTTAAGGAGTCACATTTTAATATAGACATAAAGTGACATTTGCATTCTAAATTGGTGTGTTACTGCACATAATGATGTTGCATCTGGTGAATAACAACACTTTGTCTAATGATAGGAAGTAACAATTTGTCTTGAGAAACCAGACACACACACACACACACCTGCATTTCTTTAGAGAGACTGGACAGCCTATAGTGTAGTACGACTATAAATATTATTTAGTGTATAGACTCTTTATCAAGCATAAAATGTTACTATGATTTGTCATATTGAATTGTTACATTTAATGGACAGTTTGGGGGAATAGAAAGGTTAGGGAAATTATTTTGGTTATGGTCATGTGAAAATTTGTCATGGATTTACTAAACCTCATCTGTACACGTTTTTTACAGAATCAGTAATGTTTCAGTTCTGTGTCAGCTTGAGTTATTGTCAACCTGCCTCACTATTCATGTTGAACTGTCCCCATACTTTACAGGGTATATGTGTTGTGAACAACTTCAAAGGTGTCCACAGTGCGGCAGCTAAACAGAAGACTGAAGAGTACCGCGGTCTGCCTCTGATGACTTTCCCACGTGTAGAGAGTCCTCTGGAGACCCTCAGCGCACAGGTAGCTTAAAAACACTTAACCTGGCATCCCAAAAACTTAATCTCTATGATGCACATCATCTTTCCCCATTAATTAGCAGAGCTCCCTCAAGGCCTTGTGCTTAAAACAGAAACCCCCCTTCAGGAACTTTAATTTTTGTCAACTGTAATTTGGTTTGTACTGTAACGTGCTGTTACTGTAATTTGTTCTAATTTACTGTTTCATCCAGTTTCCTACATTTCCCAGAATGCCTACAGAGAAAGGGTGTACCTTCAGTATCAGTCACATATGTGATTCACCATGTGTTCGTTCTTTCTTTCTTTCTTTCTTTCTTTCTTTCTTTCTTTCTTTCTTTCTTTCTTTCTTTCCTTTTCTTTCTACAAACAGAAATGACACATGTTCACAAGAACACACAGGCATGACATGATGCACTTACATCCCTGTTTCCCTTCCCAAATGCACACAAACACATACAGAGCCTTAAATGGAGCACTCCTGACACTGCTTGACAATGATTTCCTCTGTCTTTACATTCCCACGCCTTTTCCCTCTCCTGTCTCCTTCCATTTGCTTTTTCCTTCTCTCTCTCAATCCTTATACCTCTTTCTCCATCCCTCCTCCCACGTCCATTTTCAGAACCACTCGGCATCGATGACAGAAGTCACATGACTAAGGGGGCAGCACCGGGTCACGTTTGCGTCTCCACAGCACTTCCAGACACAATGACAAGGACGCATGCCACGTGGCTCCGAATGCTTAACAAAAAACACTCCTGATATCTCTGTTTAATTCACCTGGAGGACAAAATACACCATGTTTGTAATGGTTCTCATCTCGTTGGGCTATGCTCAATTCAACTTGCCAAGGCACACAGATCACATCAGTGGCAAAAAATATCGCAAGGCAAACTGAAGCACAGATTGTTTTTCCAGATACCTGAAACCGTTTGAAACATGGGACATTTTTTTCCTCCAAGGTGTTCTGTTTGTAGTTAGAGGACGGTGTTTTGTACATTTTGTATGAGCGAGTGTTGTAGCCTAATCCTGACGGTGTTAAACCTGCACACTTCCTGTCAGCTGACTCACTCTGTTTTACATCACATCCTGTCAGGTGACTTGCCTCGTTGATCACTACATCTATTCCCCTCAGTCTGAAAATCTGCAATGGATAAAAAAAATATTGATGTTGTCATTCTGTGATGTTTGTCATTTGTACAGAAAAAAAAAGACAGAATCCTTCTTTTTATTATCTCTGTCTGTACATTAATTGACCATGTCAGGTCATATTTTGTAAAGATTTTTGTTAATCTGTATGACTATTATGATCCATTTGGACCTGTTTGCCTGCTGTAAACCTGGATATGTTTTGGTATCAGTACGACCCCTCTCCCCTTTGGAGGAAACGACAAGGAAGAGTCAGTGACATCCTCCGAGTCAGAAAATGGGGTTTGGCACCGGCAGTGCCATGTTATCAGCCACACTGTTTGAAAATATGATTGGTTGAAATTCTCACTATGAGTGTGTTTCACCCCAATTTCCTGATTCACTGTGATGTTAATAGGAAGTTCTCAACAGAGAGGTCCAGTGGGGCTAGCCTGTGCCAGATCCACCTGGAGATTTCACTGGTACGACTTTATAATTAAATTTAAACTGAAATCCCAATGGAAGACATCTGTATAGAGATACATGAGAAAAAGCAGAGACAGAAATGCTCTTTGGAGTGAAACTGAGTGACTTACTTGAGGCCTGGCTAGCCCTTTTAATGGAAACCAGGCTAATGACTCCTGCTTCACTTTTCCTCCTTGAGGCACCCCTCCCCCTTCCCCCCTGACCCACCAGTGGATTGTGATGCAATGTTGTGACTCCATTTCCTATTGGAAGATACGCCCAGCATGAAGAGAGAAGTCAAGATGTTTTATAGATATTCATGATTTCAATTATACTCATCATTGTAATTATAATTGTCTTTTTCTTTAAGTGCAAAAAAAAAAGTGTTTCATTTGAAATGCTACATATATATTTTTTTTCTTGGTTTGTCCACAAATTAAATAGTCAGTAGCAACAATGTGTCGTGTTTTTCATGCTGGTTGGTAACTTTTTGTTTCTAATTATAAAAATCAAAAGACAAGGAGGGTAAGTAGGTTAGAATAATAAAAGAGGAGAAGCGGCAGTGCTCTCCTCTTTCAATTTGAAATTGAAATACCAAAGAACTGAGGCACAGAGTGGGACTACATCTTGACAGTTAGTCTTAGCAAGTAACCTTGCCGGAAGAAGCGAGGAACGTGTCTGTCCTTGTTTGTTTGAATATACAAGAGATTTTTTTACCCTGAGTGAAGCCTCGAAGGCAGAGCTACAGTATCTTTTCCACTGCATATAAATTCCTCCTGCTGGGATGGGTCCTAACCTTAACCATGACCCATCCACAGCCTAAAGTTATGGTCACATTACCCTTCCATAACAAAACTGAGCCACACAGCCCTGAAAACTGAAAGATGTGATGTCACAGTTTGGATGCAGGTGATAAGCAGAGCAGAGTTATCCCAAACTGTCTGTGAGAGTGATGCTTTTGTTTGCAGTCCGGTTGTATAAAATACTGAACGGGGCGATGGCACATGCAGGAATGTCTTCTGCAGTGTATCCATTGGTGGATTGTGCACATCCACACAGTCAAAGATGCTGGTTTCAACTGAAGTGAATGGGTGACAGGAAATAATTGCAGGATGGGCATATAACCTTTTAAAGTCCACCTCCACTCAAAAACATGTTTTTCTCCTTGTTCCTACAGTTGAATGTTTCAGCTTGATTCTGCAGAATGATGTACTGTATGTGCAGAGTTTGACATTAGAAAACTGTTTTCACATTATCTGAAGACAGAAAGTTTCTCTGAGCTCATTGAATCTGATTTTTAGGGCCTATGAGCAGGATTTGTGACATCACAACTAAATTGGAAGCCAATCCTGGTTCAATATTCAACCTACACTTTCGTGTGATGTGGAAACTTGAAGCCTCCAGTGCACAAACACTGAGAATGGACTTTACAGTTAACAAGGAGACAACTTGTGTCCAGCAGTTAAACCTCTGAAATGAAAAATATTTGCATATTTATGGATTCTGGAATTTCAAATGAGGGAGAAGGAGTAGATGCCATTTTAAGGGTTTTAACGTGGTAATTTTTAAAACGTTTTTTGGTTGGAAAACCATATAAGACACACATTTTTGTTCCAAGCAGAGTATTTTTGTATGTCTTAATACATGTCTGGAGAGGATCAAATATATGTTCAAGCATGATGCTTGAGTTGAAGTAATTCTTTGCAGAAGATCATCGCAGGACAATTTCACTAAATAGATTTTGAGTTTGAAATAACAGATAATTTTTCTGGGAGGACCTGCACACCTTCAGGGTTTTTCATGAAAAAAGGAGAAGCCTGATACTTCATATTGTTAGTCAGCAGAAAAATGTGATGTTTTAGTGAACATATGTTTAAACAGGCCCCAAAAAAGTCAATACCAATATGACTATATGTTCTTCTCTCATGTACTGAGTGTCACATCCTGTGAGGTGGCTCTTTCCTCCTTATGCCACACCCCTATCCAAGCACACACATTTCCCAGACAAGTGATTAGAATGAGCACAGATATGCTAAAACCAGGCTCCTATTTAGTCATTTTGTTGATTCATCCTGTTACGACCGCATCGACTTCAGTGATGTTTATGTCACTGCCTAGCAAGGCATACACACACAGAGACACAAAGAAAGCTGACGGCTCAGCCAGTGCACTCACTCTTTTGCTCTGTCAGGTATTCATTTCAGCTGTGACAGCCTACGCTTACCCTGCAGAAACACTGGCTAAATAGATAGGGGCTGTTTGTGTGTGTGTGTGTGTGTATATGCGCCTGTGTGTGTGTGCACGGCAATATTTGCCCATGCCATGTTTATAAAATGTCATCCTTGGCTGTTCTGAGAATGCCTCCCTGTCCAAATTGCTGTCCCCTAGCAATATGAGTGAGGAATATTGCAACAACCAAACATCGTTTCAAGGTAGGCTGCAAATCTCTGAGTGGGTTGGTTATGTATATAGCTGCAGGGTGTTTTTTTGTTTTGTTGTTTTTGTTTTTTTTACCATAATGGAATCTATTTAGATGAGAGGAAATGAGTTGGAAACCAACCAACTTGGAAAAAAAATCTAGCGAATAAATCCTTAATGCACAGTGTGATTGGTGTGCTCTAGGTGTCGGCCATTGTACTGTACTTCTGGTTTCCTGACTCATCTTTATCTCTTACACAAGAGCTGGGAACCTTTTACCTATCAGTGAAAGCAAATGCCTCAAATCCTTGAAAAAGATTGTATGAGTCTTTTGAAATCATGAAACCACTGGTCTTCATCTGAGTCAGTTAATGAGTTCATTTTGTTGAGGGGAGTAGCTTCATACAGCTTCAAGGTTAAGTGGAGGAAAAATAATTCAAATCTGAACGGAGGTTCAACCATGCACAAAGCTCAAAGACTCTGAATATGCAACACTCTGCTTTCTAATTTGTACTAGAAATCGAAAAACAGATCATGATAGACAGTCACAACTTTTTGGGGGGACTGAAGAAGAAACAGTTCCAACTAAATTAAGTGCAAACAAGAGAGGTAAGTCTTTAATAACAGAACACATCCAAACCCAAACCGAAAAGATGCAAGAAAACAGGTCTCATCACAGAAGGACTGTTTGTTCAGTTGTGAATGTTCATCATTATAAAATAACATGTCAGAGTTCGACTGGTTGTCTGTGTTTATGTTTACTATTTATCTACCAAAAATTTAATGGTGGTCTTGTGTTTGTTGTGTCGTGATATTACAAGAGCACTGGTGAGATCTCCAGAGGTTGGGCAAAAAGTGTGTCTGTTTTGGGTCCCTGACTGAAAAAGCTCTTGGATGTATTACCATTTTACATGTACCTTATAACTTCTTCTGATCCTGTGTCATTTATAACCCTGAAGCCATATGAAGAAGTAAAGCTTCTGGACCATAACTCAAACTCTGACAAGTTAAATGATGATGTTATATATGTAGCTTTCTTTAAGAAACCAAGAGTGCATCAGTGAAGTGCAGGACAACATTATACAGTGCTCCATAAAATAAGATTTCATATTGTCCTATAATCCACCACAAGATGCCAACCAGATGGTCTTAATGAATATAAAGGTGTCTTGCCAAAGCTTTATATCTTTTTTTTTTGTCCCCAACAAACAGTCAAAAGGATTACTAGAAAATGAATGACCTAAGCCAAATCAAATGCATTGTCAAAAGTCAAAAACATGACGACATCGATGGTAAAATCAACCTATTCTTGTGTGTGTTTTTCCTTTTCCCCCCCTCAAAGATACAAGGTTTCAGCAAGACACGGAGGACATAAAGACTTAACTGGCTGGGTTCAACCTCAGGTCATTTACACTCTCAATGAGTCTCAACATAAGACTCAAGTGAATTAGCCCATTAAGCTTAAATACCAAAGAGTCTTCATATCTGTGATCAAGCTTATCGTCATGGCAAGCAAATCTGTACCCTTGAAGAGACAAGGCTTAGAAGGAAGGGATGAGTCAAAGAAAAATATGACAGGATCAGAAAGGTGAAAAGGAGGTGAAGAACATGGGGGGGTTGCACAGCTCTTCAGTGACAGCAACAAGCTAGTGAGGGTCTCAGAACAGATTTGGTTCAAGGTCCCTGGTTCACCTTTGTCCAATTCCTCTTGCCTGATCAAATCTCATGTACCAGAAGTTTGGGAAATGTTTTACTGGAGTTGCAAAGCAGGATCTGATCCTTGGAGGACGTTTCAGTCCAGTGTTCAGGGAGAATCCTGAGCCTAAAGAAGGATTCAGCTTCCAGAAATTTGTTAAGGTTCCAGCTCCAGAACTCAGACAAAGATCCTTTTCCAGAACTGACAGGAGGTTTTGGAAACTGGTCCCGTGTCTAACCAGATTCCTCTGAGTAAAACAGAGGAGAAAAGCTTCAGAACTCCGGGAGCGTTTTTGTGTGTTGGTTAGTCTGCTGGTGGGACTGGCTATACTGAGGAAACTGGTTAGACTGGTGCGTAGTAGACTGGCTTGGTGCAGTCTGGTTTGCTTGCTGGTTTTCTGATTGGTACTGTTCTAACTCTCTCTTCCTCCTCATGGCTGATTGCAGCTGCTGCTTGATTACGAGGATTTGACCCTCCAGTTCTGACAGCTCCTGAACCAGTGGGTTCCGACCCACACCCAACCCGGGGCCACAGTCACCCACACCCAAACCCCGGCACTGTCCCTGTGTTATGCTTTGCCCAGAGCTCCCCTGCCCTGGCCCCAGTCCTTGGCCCAGCCCCCGCCCTAACAGGTCGGAGCGACCGTTCGTGTTGGTCACTATGGGCAGGTGTTTCTCCAGCAAGGGAAGAGAATGCAGATGAGGCAGGGGAGAAGGGGGTGGTGGAGGAGGAAGATCCTGAGAGGATGGGCGCTCCAGGTCGTTCTGCATCTCTTGTGGAAGGACCCTACGCCTGTTACAGTGGGAGGACTCTGCAGGATTCCAGGATGCTGATTGGTTGTTTCCTTCATTGCATCTGGAGATAAGATAGATACAGGGGGAAATGTAAGGTGTCAGTTCTGTTTTCGTCATAATGTGTGAAAATTATGTATCATCTGACTGCATCTTTACAGGCTAAATGCTACAAAAATGAATAGCTCAGATGTTATCTTTCTCCCTGACTATTGTATAGACACACAGATGATCTCTACGCTGTATTGACACTATGAGTTGCAGCTGCACTACAATTCTGTGCATTTTGTTTGACAAAATGCAATTTAGAACCAGAAACGAAATAGTAAACAAGAAAAAAAAGTGAAGACAAATTTCTCTAACACAGAGCCTCATGTCAAGACTTTAGACTCTTATTTTAATCAGAGTGCCACCCTTTTCCTGTCCAAATAGTCTGAATAGTTTTATTGCCCACTTGGGGGTGTATATGATTGTAGATTTTGAAGTGATCCAGGCCACCTTGAAGGCCAAGTGTCCTTGCAATTTGATTGTCTCGACTTTCATGATGACATTTATTATAGCACAGTATATCTTTATTTTAAGATTATATTGGGACATTAGCAAGATTAGGACATCAATGGTGAAAGGCTCTTTCAGAGAAGCTATGGTTAGTGTGTTGCAGGGCTTGCAGAGTTTTGTGTTAGTCATGTCAATTTACTGTATGACCTTATTTCTCTTTTTTTAAATCAGGTTTGGTAAGTGTCCTTATGGTCTAACAAGCTAGTTTAATTACCATTACCAACTTCTTTTCTTAGAACATGGCCATTATAGTTCATATAAAAGTACATCCAATGATTGTTCAGCTGTTAATGAGGTCTGTGATGCAGCAGGTAGAGCAGCAATTCACAATGTTAGAACAAAATAAATCAACTGACGTCTGGATTCAGTCTTAACAATGTCATAATCAGTCATTAATGAAATTTAATGCAAATAACCAGAGCATTTTCATTCACTCTTTTAATTAATAGCCCTCCATAACATGCAGACATTCAAGATAAAACAATAAGAGGACCTTGACCTTAAAGACCCACTGGAGGAAACCATATGCCTGTCCAATTACTTTCCTCTGGCGCCAAGACTGATGCCACCAACTGCTCCCATACAACCTGGAGGTCTACCTTCATCTTGAAGCCAATGAGCAGTAGCAGCAGTAATGTGGGATGGAGGTGTGAGGTGTCAGTTTGACACGACATCAATAAATAATGTCATGATCTGTAAAGGTTTAAACACGTATAATCTGACACTTGGAATGAAAGCTTTCTCTTAGTGCTGCTCCAGAGTGATGGAAGATCTAAGTGATCAATCAATCAGTGTCCGTTTTACAGTGTTTGCCCTGCTTTCTTTTTAATTATTCTAAATGATCATGTTTCCTGTACTGTATAAGCATATCAAACCACAGAGCAGCTTCTCCCTTTCTACACACCATCAGCACATGATAGAAAAAAGTGCCCTCTGCAATACATGATTGGATGTTCCCTGCCAACTGTAGTCATTAATAGGATAGTTTTGACTTAACAGAAATTTACAAAAGAACAAAATTTGGTTTCCTCTCTCAAAAAGAAACTTTTCATGTCTATCAGACCAGATCTGGACACAGCAAAATTACAGAGATTTCATTAAAGGAGTACAGAAAAGAGATTCACATCATATCAATTTGCACCCTTACTGAAGAACTCTCTAAATCAAAGATATTTTCACTGACGATAAAAAAATGACAGGACAAATCTAATGAGATATTCCTGACATCAAAGGAGACCTTAAGCTGAGGGATGAGACGTCTGAATATGAGAACATAAAAGATTTTCATCTTTAAATGATATATGCACCTTTTGACAAAAAGGCACCTGTACTTGCATCAGGGCTGCAATGAAAGAAAGGATCATTTTCAATGTGGCAACATTATCAGATCTCTTAAGCCTTAAAAGGTGCAATATACAACATTCAGCCCCACTAGATGTCACACTATAGCACCAGCATCTCAGACCAAAACAAATGTGTGCGTGGTTTACTCAGTTAAGTTGAAAAAAAAAAAAAAGAAAGCTGCCCCTGAACCGACAGCTCACGAAACTCAGATCGAACTGTGAAATTAGGCAGTTGCTGATCAAATATGAATCAAGATTCTGTCACTGCATTGCCTAAACATATTTCAGTATACTGTTTAGCTGTAATATGATAAAGTTTGTGATCAGGCTACCATCTTGAAGACAGATAGACGGGAGGACACAGAAGGACTCACATGCACTAACATGCAAGTGTGGCCAGACCAGCTATCAAAACAAAGAACAGAGAAGCTCAGGTTGGGAGTGTGATTTCATTCTCTGCTCAGGACTCCATTACTCCACTATATCTTCACATAGCAAATACTTGTTTGCTGAGATCTAGTGGGGCTGAATGTTGTATATTGCACCTTTAAGTCTTAAAATAATCTTCAGCATCTCCATACTGTAAGCATTACTTTTACTTTTAATGTTAGAATTTGCTGATTTTTAGAGCACAGATGTTCTGTAACTATGTCATATCAAAGCAGGTAGAATATTTCAGATAGATCCCTGGTAGGCGTTACATTGTTTGGACTGATAATAATTGCTGGTTGAGTCATCAGCCATTAGTTCTCAGTGAATCTGGAAAAGTCAGGCTTTTACGTCACTGCCTAAAACTCACCTTTATAGTCTAGATTTTATACTTTTATTTTGATTAACTGTTAACTTGCATACACTGTTTTTGACTCAATGAATATATCTTTTTTTCTATTCATTCATTTGGAAAGCACTTTGTGACTGCTCTGACAGATGCTATGTAAATAAAAGTTGATTCTTATTATTTGTAGTAATAATACTTCTCAGCTTCTAGTCCCTCCACACTACCCAAAAATCCATATCCCTCCATCCAGGGTTGGTGTCTATTTTCCCACTTGCCTTTTACCTGCCTTTAACTTAATTTCCTTTGCATTTAGGGGGACAGAGTGGTACTTTCAACTGTCATGATATGAATGGGCATGACGTGTCAGACTGTCATTTCACTGGAAAATATATAAACACAAACTCTTTTAGTTTAGTTTTTTTTTTTTTTGTTGCTTGGTAGCTATTACCACAGTAGACACAAGAAATCAGAAGTGGAAATGTGCACCATGCAGCTTTGCACAATGCAATTGTGATCAGCAGATAAAAAGTTTTTTTTAAAGCTGTGCATTTACCTTAAAGCTGGAGTGTGGGACTTTTGTCTCCCCCTTCTGGCAGTGAGAGTAAAGGGGGGCGCTTGGCTGTGATTGCCTGACACAGACATGAAGCTTGCACTCATGCGCCCCCCAAATGACAGGCACACAGCAAGGTCTGGTAAAAACTGCTATGTTTGACGGTCCACTGGCCCAAAAACGTATTTTTTGACAGTCAACCAGCCCACCGGGATGTGTCTCAGTATGCCCGTACACCACTGGCTGTAACCTACCGTTGCAGCTGTAAAATGGTAGATAAGTTGTTTTGAGCATCACACAACCTCAGCAAAATGACTTGTTTCACTATCAGAATTTGATCCATTTGGTCTGATAATATTTGGAAAGAAAGGAAGAGCTGCATGATTAACGGCCAAATGGCCAACGTGGGAATGTCATGCCTGACATGAGATTTAAAAACTCAAACTCAAACTGTATGCTGTGAAATACAGAGAGATTTACCTGGCGGTGATAGGCTTAATCACCATTGTGTGAACTTGTTTCGCAAGGGCTTGACTGTAATGGACATTCATTTATATGTAAAAATTCTGCACTGCAGGTTTAAAATATATATTACTTACTTCTTAAGTGTTTGTGTTGTGTGAAGGATTATGTGGATGTGAAAGAAGAACTACATGACAAACATATATATATATAACATATATGTTTTTAAACTGTGAAGCTCATTACTGTGTTCCTCTCATTAACATCAGAGGGCTTCTTTGTTTCCAGCTCAAAAACAAATAGAGCTCTTTGTTTTACATTCTGTATAGGAGGAGACCAGGAGCCTTACATGGAACCTCAAGTCAGCCTAGTTTTTCCTTATTGTTTACAGAGAGATAAATAATTTTGTTTTCACAACTGCTGAGTGTTACTGTAGGTACCCCTGCTCCTTTCTTTCAGAGAGGCCAGATCCCCCTTTCCTCTACCACTCTACCATCCCTCTACCATCCTCCAGATAATCTCCAGAGATATCGTGTCCCTCTCACTTCCACTATCCAGGGTCACCAGATTCTCCTCATTAAGATATGTCTCAATCCTTAATTTACATTTTCATAAATATTGATTTTTTTCCCCACATGCAGTAGTTTTATGCATGTCCTTGCAACCTACTGTAGATCCAGAGTTGTTGCAGTGTTGTCACTGCAATTCATACTTTATACCTTATCCCCTAAATTTATCTGCTGCAGTTCTACATGCTACGTCCTTGGAATAGAATGAACAGTATTTCCCAACCCATCTGTCAGTGCAGATTTTGCTACCACCAGTCACAACAAGACACAGGCAGGGCTTGTAGCACAGTGCGTAGGGAGTTGGGGCACAGGTGCAGCAGAGAATATGCACCCTGCTGAAATGTCCTTGATTAAGAGATTGAATCCGTGCCAGCTCAGGGGTGCAGTTCTGTACGGCTTTGAATGACCTCTTGACCACCATGTGGTAGTTGAAAATCCAATTACGAGACATTAGTCATGTTAGATCAAGTTTAACTTCTGAATGCCAAATTTGGTCTTCATGTATTGGACTGTTCTTTAAATGGCGGTGATGGTTCACTACACATCATTTTTGCACGAAAATATTCCCATCTCATTGTCACAAATTACACAGAAGGGCTGCCACAAGGAAGCACAACCGCTCCCCAGTGAGTTAGACCACCCGATTTGAGCCTATTGAATAGGCGTTATCAACACACATCTGTCCCCAGTATATGGGCTAGTAACCTGATGCGCCAGATGGTTTGTTACACAGAACCATCTCAAAAGTTGTCCGTAGAAACTGTTTGGAAAAGGGCAGGCACTTTGAAAAAATACTTGGCACATGATTGGATGAACCATCTGTCTATCACCATCTATCAAGGGCTATGGTTTCTCACTTAAGCCGCGCCTGTAGCTGCCAGTAGTTCTAGGACACTGATTGGTCCAGACCACTGGTGGTTTGGCCACAAGCACATAACTTGAAGCCTGACATGAGATTCTTGCGTGATCTTTCAAATCCAGCTGCCTTGCAAGGTAAATGGGCTAGTAGGGGCCTACTAAACCTATTAGTAGGTTCAGGAGGCTGTTATCAGGCATATGCTGTCATGTGACTGTCAAGTTTCTTTCTGTAAAAACAAAAAATGGCTGCCATTCCTTTTTATTCTCAGTGGAAAATGCAATATTTTAAGATAGTTTTGGAATTTAAAAGCGGTTTGATAATATTTCTAGCGAGAAATGTGCATTTTATTTTCATAATCTTCGTTCAGTGAATGTATATGATGTTTAGTTTGTTAGTTATAACAAAGATTCTTTTGGGTCTTTCTATCGTTGCTATGGTGGTTGCTATGGACTCTGGTATCGCTGAAACCACGTAGCTTACATGTTTGAATCATTGTCTTTGCGTTGTGTGGTTATCTGAGCTGTTATGTTAATGTGTGGTATTTTATGTCACTGAGATTTTGTGTGTGTTCATGGAGTCCCCCCCTTCACACACAACAGAGATAGTGGCGTTTGGATTTGGATAGATGTGATTGTGGCCGACTGGCGGAAATCTGAAATGGAATGAAGCCATCAAATCTTGTACCATGGTCATTTAAACAGGATGAAGACAGGATTATCAAACTGGACTTTACTTTTTTCATTTTTGATTAAATTTTGGATTTGAAAATGGCAGGTAATATATAGTATACATACATGAATCAACAGTTCAACAAGAAAACAGACTTTAAACTAGGAAAACATAAAACATGGAAAATTGATGTGAACAATTTGAATTTGAATACATGTGTCACTAAAACAAATGACAGTTTAACTGACTGGTTGAAGTGAAACAGCAATGATCCTATTTCATCTAATTTCTCATCAAAAAGAGTATAGCAGTTGAATTGTAACTGATATTACTGATGTACTAAAAGTGACAGATAGTCTTGTTTTAGCGTGGGCGTCGCTTAAAGGTCTTTTCTAGAACTACATGACCTCAACACTCCATTTGATACTAAATCACACGATCTTAATTGGCCATCAGAGAGAGTGTTTCGGGGTATTACAGACACTGCTCCTAATTCTCTCAGACAGACAGGTCTGTGATGCCTTAGGGTCGTTGTACATCCTTGTTACCACAATTAAGAAGTGAAATAAGTTATCGTTCCACCCTAAGTGGTCATAGCCAATTTCATTTTCACCCATATGCTCCACTTGGATACCTAACGCCTTCTTTTTATTATACTGATGAAACACAGATGTATATAAAGCACATATTGGTTTCTGTATTGATACTTTTGAGGTTTTTGGTGTAAAAGCTGTCATTGCACCAAAATGTTGCAATGAATATTTTCTTGTAATGAACTCCAAGCTGGGATTATTTACAGCATCCTATTTCAGTACAGTACAGACATTTTTGACACACAAGGTTTTTGCAGGACTCTGACAATATGACAGTAATAATTTCTGACTCTCAGACAGCATGCGGGCACGATGCAGAAGCGCTTGATTGAATGAGCATAATTATGCAGGAGTAGGTAATCTATCCTCATTACCACAGGCATTCTTCACATGGCCTTGGCTCCATAATTATTACGTGTATTTAATCTCCCCTTTGAGTACTCCACCTGAGTGTCTCCTCAGTGTGTGGTGCTAAGAAGGGAGAGATGTGAAAGAGAGTACGGCAGGATTTTTCAAACAGAGAAAGATAAAATGGAACTTTTTTTGCTCATCAAAAGCTTAAGGATGTTTTGATCTCCCCTTAGAGGCCTAAAGAATAGTTTAAATTCACCAGTTTTCTTTCCTTATGCATATTTGACATTAGTTATGCTTATCTGATAGCAAAACGGAAAATCCCAAATCATGTTGAATCATCGTAATGTGAAGAGTGACCAAATGTAAATAAAACAAGGCTATAAAAAGCATAAAAAACATGAATGACACTACAGTGACATACAGCTTAGTGGCATCAAAATGACTTTGAAGATTTATGAAACTAATCTGGACAAAGTCCACCCATGCAACATTTGAAATGACACTGAAACTGACCAAAAGAAGCTTTCATAATTGACTAAAACTCCCTCTCCTCACCCACGGTGCTAAACAACACTTGATGACGTCAGTATGAGATTATTTCCCCAATTTCCCTTACTGATAATTAGCCTTCAACAGACTGATCATTCTATTTAGTTTCTGATTAAAAATGGGTCCCTTAACTGCCACTTGGATGTTAATTGATGTCACTTATTCTCAGCCTGATAATTTGGCCAATGGACCATTAAGGTTTGGAAAATTGGCCTCCTGCTAGAAATGCTTCAGTGCACTTTTAATATGAATGTGGGTTACATATGGGCTCTTTTGTGACCCATAATGATACCCCAAAATTCAGCAAGGCACCTTTTTAGATATAAAAGGTTTGTTTGTTTGTTTGTGTATTGTTTGTCACATTATGTTAAAGTATTTAAAGACTGTAAGTGGTGTGAAAATGAATTACATTTAGTAGAGGGTGCAGTGGTTTGATACTACTATGTGAGGAGTAACAAAACATGTGACAGAAAGAGAAACAAAGCATGTAAAGCATGTGTCAGCATTACTTACACTTCGGAGCTGTCTAAAGTGAGTGGCAGGTGGAGTTTTGCACAACACAACTGGGCTTAGTTCACATTAAGTTCAGTCAGTTGGGGAAGGGTTTTTCCTCAAATCAAATTCATTAAAAAACATTACATCAAGCATGAAGACAGTATTACAGTACATTACTTGTCTACTGGATGTAATCGAGTGAAGTGAAACTGAACTGAGCCCAGTCTTTAATGATGGGGACAGTACCTCTTCTCAGGCTTGGTAACAGTTGGTAGTTTGTCATCAGTGAAGACTGAGTTGAGGGCCCGATGTAATCTCTGGAAAACAAGCAACACCAGCACTTTAGCTGTCACATGGTTACTGTAAATGAGACGTCTGTTTTTTATGATTATAATGATGTTTACTGGGGACTTGAAGGGCTGTGTGCGTTAATGAGAATGAGAAGGACAGACAACAACAACAACAACAACAAATGTGTCACTGTCTGAATACACATATGGAGTGGTAAGTACACTTTGCTGCAAATACTGTTTCACTTATACTTTGGTAAAGTTTAGACTTTTATTTGCACCACTCATCCTTGAAATTGAGTATTTTTACAATGTGATGTGTATGTTGTGTGTTTGTGTGTGAGTTCAGTACCTGGCTAGTGTGCAGCCAGTATTTGAAGCGTGGCTCCTTGACCCTTGGGATCACCAGCTTGTACACAATGTGTTCTGCTATTGTGGTCAGTAGAGATAAGGCCACGCCCACACACAGCATCACAAACAGACCGGAGAAATGCTTTATACCCATCTGCAGCGTCTGGAGAGAGACAGAGTTAGTGAATTACAAAGAAAAAGAGAGAAAGAAAGTGGAGAAATGGAAAGAAGAAAGTAGATACAGAGAATATAAACTAATAATAGTTAAACAATACTACAACTGCATACTTATATCATTTAAGCAGGTGTGGTTTGCAATAGTAGGTGTGGCAGTAGCTTTTGGTTGGTGTATGCAAAACTGTTTCTCCAGCTAGCACTGTAAAGATAACACTATTGTAATTTTTTTTGCATTGTTACCCATAAAATGTGTGAACCCACTGATGTGTTCACCACAATCAAAAATTTCGACTGTATCTATTACAGCAAGTTTAGCGAAAACAAGAGGAGTCAATGACTCCTATTGTTTCCAAAATTCCATTAAAAACAGCTTGCATAGACAAAACGCTTCATTGACAAATGTAATGCATCATGTATTTTTGGTCCTTACAACACCATAAACACTGCAACTGCATCAAAAGCTTTTTATACAAAAAATTTATGTGAGGGGACCATCGACTGGGTACACTTAGAACTCTGCCTCAAAGATCCCCTGCAGTCTTTTGTCTTAAGATGTATATAAAATGCTCTAATTTGAATACTAATTTGTGTCTAATATGGTTTTTCAACAGAAAAAGCTACCTCATTAAAAGTTTCATCAAATGTTTAACTGCTGGCCAAAAGATGTCTCCTTCACTGAAAGGTCCATTCTCAGTGTATGTGTACTGGAGATTTCAAGTTTTCACATCACACTTGTATGAGTTGAATAGTGGTGCACTACTGTGACTACACTACCACTACATCCTAGTTGTGATGTCACAAATCATGCGTGTAGTTACACGCCTTAAACTCAGATTTAAGGTGAGCGCAGAGAAGTTTCCCCCTTCAGCAGATGGATGTGAAAACAGCTTTCTAGTGTCAAACTGCACATACATCAGTCTTCACAGAGAGGCTCAAACATCCAACTGAAGGAACAAGATGCAAAACACATTTTTGAGTGGAGGGGGACTTTAAATTTTGTTTTAACTGCCATCAGAAGTAAACAATGGTATGCAGCAATGGGAAAAGTGATAATTGTCTCCAAACTGAATAATTAGTTGCCTTACAGAGTCACTAATGTAAAAAAAAAAATGCAATGCATGTGTGCAGAACTGAATAAAATGATGCTAAATTATCTTTGAAAGAGAAATGAAAGACTATTCAAGAGAAACCTGAGAAACGTGATACATACAGAATGAGTTCCTTTTTAAATCATAGTTAGATTTTGACTATTTTCTGAAAAGAAAGAAGCAAAACCTCAGACTGTTTCACTCTGGAATACCAAACTTCTCACTGAGATTGTGATATTTTTTCCCCTCACATCTTAATTTTCACTCGCTCTGTTCTACATCTCCAATGTGTCGGCACAGAGGAACAGAAGAAATGTATCACAAGTCTTTAATGTGATATCACAGTTTTCTTAACTGAACACTTGTTGCAGTTACTGCAGATGTACAGTTTCATATGAATCTTTTTACTGCCGTGTATGGAACAGCTTGCGATACAGGTGCAGCTGCAATGATTGCATTATAAAGTCATGTTGGAAATAAATACGTGATGGATTAAATTCACCATTGCAGTATTGTGACTTGGCGGGTGGGCTGTAATGAAATTTTGGAGAGCGGGAGCCTATGATTCCTGGGAATCACACAGACAGTAGTACAATCGGACTGCTGAATACGTTTTAAATTTTTTGGGAATGAATTGGGATGGGGAAAAAAATAAAATGGTATTATCCTTTAACAGTAGGCCAAGCTTAGGATACATGACATTAATCTAATCTAATACTCCACTGAATAAAATGCAGAGTAATTTAGTGTATATCAACCCACTCTAACATTCCTCACAGTTATGGGTGTTCCTTGGATCAGCACATTTGAGCACATATACGACCAAGTTTTGGCAACACACACACTTCCTGCCTCTTACCGCTATATGTAACCATATAGACCAACGATTTCTCACTGTGATCTTATTATTCACAATTACACCTCTATGTTTTTTACCATCTTTGGTTCACTACACTCATTGATTAATTGCATAAATTTGCTGCAAAAAATATATGAATAATTTCAATGAAACACTCATAATCTTCATCCCTTTGATCACAATTTATTTCTTGGTACTGTTAAGTTTGGCCCTCTTAATGTTAGGTAATTGAATAATATGTCATTTATTGGTATTGATTTTATTACTTCAAATGGGATCAACTTGTTTGGGGTGACAGAGAGCTGGCTGAATGACAGAGCGTTTGGCTGCCTCACTAAAGCCAATCCATCAGATTTTTCATCTTTTCAGAAACCCGGGCTTGCCGCTGCTGCTGCTGCTGCTGGTGGTGTAGCAGTCATTCATTGGAATAAAAGATTGCTGGAAAAATGCTGAGCAGGACTAAACTGAGCCAGCCTTGTCAGTAATTCATTGCTTATATCACATGAATTTCCTGCTGATGCCGTCCAGTGTCCGTTTTGACAGCACATTGTGACTGTGCCAAAACATGCTACTTTTGTTGGACTTTCTGGGTGACAATGAAGCTGTATAAGCAAGCGAGCACCACCAACATGACGGCTGAAAATCATTTTAGCAAGATTTGATTTTATTCTATAGCACCGAGTATCCATAATATGAGAAATATGTGCACATAATCATCATACTGTGATTTCTGCAGGGCACCTGACTGATATGGTTGTGTGTAAAATTAAATGACTGAGCAGCTTTTTCTGTAGGCAGGTTGCAGCATGATGCTGCAAAATGACATGCACCTGGAGAAAATTAAATGTCTGCAACTGTAGATAATATCTATAACACGTTTAACTGTTACACAGTGGAAAATGGTTTACATCAGCAACATTGAATCTGTGGCACTGCAATGTACTTCTGACACCAGACTTAGGATTTAATGTAAACAGAAATGTCACACGGTAGCTATGAAAAAAAAATCTAAAAATTAAATTTAAAAAGGGATAATAGTGTGCAGTCCGTACTGCGCTAGGAGACACTTTTGGGGATTCCAAAGTCACAGCTGGGTGGAGAGACCGCCAGGCTGCTAATAGAGCTAAGTGCTCAGTAATAGCAGAGCAGAGCGGAGCACGGGGCCTGGACTGCTTAGAACTGAAGTTATGGGGACACAGCTTGGTTAGCAGCTGGAGGGTCAGGGGGCAGAGTTGGAATTAGAAAGGAGCAGTTACTGCACATGGAGGTTGTGGAGGCAGTGTAGAAAGTATTTTGAGATTACAGCTAGAAAAATGGTCAATCGAGGAGCCGAGTACTTGGTAAGGGTGTGCTTGAAGGGCTTTGTAAAATGAAATCCCATGATAGGGAAGTGACAGGAAAGCTGCTTTGATATAATTATGGTATTTTCAATTATTAATTATGAATAATCAGACAGTTAGTTCATTATATTTTATTTTTCATGATAATTGGTGGCCAAGTTCCCTTTTTTTGACAGGATGATGCATGCAAAGCTTTTACCTTACCTGATAATTATCTATATTTAATCTACTCAATTTACTTTGTACTGCTATAATTAAAGCTGCATTAACGGGTTTTTTTTGGCCATTTGAGGGCAGCTGAACAAGCTGTAAACATATTATCTCCTTACAGTATAAAGTTGTTGTGGCAAACATGTTAGCAAAGACTTACCTATTTACACATCTGGCAAAGAAGAAGCAACATTAGCATTTATTATGAGTTGTGTTTCTGGCCATCTGATAAATACAATTCAATTATTAACTCTCCTCTTGGTCTCCGACAAATTCTGAAGGAAATATCTGACTCTTTAGCTGCTAGATGCTCCAATTTCTTCTTTCTAACTTTGTCATGTAGTGCTGGGCATGTAATTGGTTTATTAAATCCTTTTCTCTAAAAACAGCTGAGAAAAGTGAGACTGAACCAAAACAGTAAAATTTCTAGAAAACAAAACAATCACCTGAAAGATGCTAAAATGCTCCTTAGAGCTGAGGGGAGCAGAGTTGGGTGAGTTTGTCAGTATGAGTGAACCCTTTCATGTCAATAGCCATTTGACCTCCTCGTTGTCTTTGATATGCTTGGCAAAAACAAAAAGCCTGGGATACAAATGAAACACTGCACTGTATATATTTGAACCGTATCCGTGGGTGGTGACAGGAAGACACTGTACGTCAAAACTCAACATCTAAAATGTCTCCGTCAACACAAACACTAGACTTCCTGCTGTTCTACGTGGTTCTCTTCTTACCTCAGTCACAGCAAAGCTGCGCTTGCCACAGGGCACGACCTTGTACCATTTGTCATGCAGCATGTCCATGAAGCCATCTGACTTGTACTGACTGACAAGCTCTGAGATGTTGGAGGTGAGTGGAGAGTTCTGAGGGAGCCCAATCCCATAGCCTGCCAGCGGACACACAAATACACAATACAGACTCTTCAGTGAGTATTATTCTGTCACAACAGCAAAAACATTTCCACTTCACCTCCATGTACTGCCATTATATTCTTTCATTAGTTCATGCCTTATGAAGCAGAAAGCAGCATGTTTTTTTTTTTCAATTTTGCCAGCTGCTTATCAAAAAGCATAATTGTTATTCAAAAACACAGCAGGTACTTGATAGTGTAAGTATATCTTAGAATTTCTCCGCATGTCAGGTAAGTGTGACAAATTCAGCAATAGCCAATTACTGAAGTGCCTTGCCTTGCTAGAAGTACACTGATTTGTATTGTATCCAGAAGGCTTAAGGGTGCATTAAGTAATTAACAACAACATAGGAATCTGGGACTGTGGTGGCCTGTAATGGAAGTAACCACCATGGGAACATTTTCACAGTGGGAGGAAGAAGCTTGCTAAATGGATGAGAGATTAACAGCAGACAGTGGAGAACGTAAGCTTTTGAAAGCCAGAAGATTAACTACAGTGTAAATGTTGAGTGATTGATATTGTTATATTTAGGGCTGACCCAAAAATGCTCCCGGTCAGTCTGCGGTCATGCAGAAAGATTTCTGAAAACCTAATGACAATTAAAAAGCAAAACATATTTGTGAAAACTATTGTGAGGCTGGAAATAAGACTACTGTTTTCAGCTTATTCCCTGTGCAAGACCAACAATGACAAAATATTGACTTGTCAACTAAAAGTTTCTCAATAAATCAGTTACCCTAATTGACTGAATCCACTGACAAGATAGAGCTCCAGTTTCCTTCTCTTACCTTCTATAGCAAATGGTTTCCCGACTGTTAGAGTTTTACAGTCTGCATCTATGGAGACCTCATAGTCCAGCAGAGCTTTGTCCATGATGAATGCATCCAGTTTCTGAGGGTCAGCCCTGTAAACACACAGCAAGAAGATATACTCTAGGAGCAAAGAAAGTTCAGATGTAGTAAAAGGAAGTCACACCTTTTGCTTCATGCACTGTAGATAACAACAAGCTGCTGCCCTGTTGCTCTACCAAAAAAGAAACTGTAGACGATTTTCAAATGATGTTGTCTGTTCAGCTGTAAGAAGGTGCAATAACCGGTTCTTTGAGAGGATGTGAGACTTGTGAAATGTGAGATCAGCTTTACTCCTCAATGTACTATACAGCTTTCATCTAACACGACATGTTGTACAAATTAAACATTTCAGTGCATACATATTATGCAAGCGCTCTTCAGGATAACAAATAAGCATTGTAGAATAAAATCAATCATTGCATCTTTCCACAAAATATAAAAATCAAATATATGACATTTCAGATACTGTAGGTGATGTTCAGAGAAGTAAACAGTATTGTTGACCTGAATGATGCCTGTTAGTTTTATGAAAGTTTGATCAGTGGCCTTTATGTTTTTTTAATGGTTGACTTACACTAACAGACAGACAGACAGTTAGATGGACTGGGACTGATCCATAGTCACTCTCCTAAATTCATCGTTGCAACAATTTTGCATTTACTATAGCAATCAACCCAGAAATACACAACATTTTCAAGCAACTCTCTCAATTTCACATGAAAATTTAACCTTAAACACCACCTGAAACATAAACTTAAATGAACCTTACTATGTCATCTTACTTGTGGTCTGCTACTCTGAGTCTCATTTTCTCTGCTTTTGTCCTCATGTCAGTCCTCTGACCTCACCAAGCAAGTATGAAGAGAAAGAAAAATTACTTTTTTTCTCAATCTGTTTTGGTGTACTTTGGATTTATACGTTTTTATGTCTTGACTTCATTTTATGGGTAGGGTGAAAAACATGTGAAGGTTTACATTCAGCTTCATGAAGATAATAATGATAAAGGACATAATCAAACACTATAGACAGATATCACACTACCTAACAAGTCAATATGAAGTGCAAAAATTTGAACTGTTGATAGAGATTATGGATAAGCAGCAGATAAGGAACACAAAGCATGTGAGACTGAATTATTTTTCTTTGTGCTTATGGGGATTTTATAGAGCCTTTCAGAGGGCAGATTACCACAATCACTGAAAATGGGATATACATGATTAAACAAACTTCTCTCAACCTCTCGCCTTGTCTGAACCTCTTACTTCTTAGGCTGGTCTTGTCTGTGGTTTTTCAATACTTTTACTGGCCATGTGCCAGTAAAATTACTGCCTGTCTGCCAGTTTTTGCCAATTTACTCATATCTTCACTCTAAGTCTGTTACACAGAGGTGAGATATCAAGACACAACACTCTCAGTGAGGCTTATACATACCAACTCTAAAATGTTTTCACTGACAGCTTAAGCCTTCTGGGATACAAATGCAACAAAGGCATTTTCAAGATACACAATACATTTTTTGCTTGTTATCAAGGACAGTGTTTAAAATCCCCCACTATCTCCTACCCACAAGCTGGCTGTTCATTATTACAGGTTGAATTAGGTTGCAGTTATGTCCTCGGTCTCTCCACCATGATACTGATTTTATGGATTTTATGACCAAAACTCTACCTTAACACCAACCAATCAACTAACCAACATATTTAAAACACAATGCTTCATTTTCTGCATCCATCTCAAAGACATACATGGAAAACACCACTGGTGACAGGACACATTTTTGTGGTGTGGTTTTATTTAAAGTAAATGTATTGTTGTTGTTACCAGCTGGGGGGACATGTCAGAGGCTGCTTTGATTGACATTAGGTGGCAGGCTGCTGGTGTTAAACCATCCAGAACAGAGACAAAGTAAACAAACTACAGTAGTAGCTACAAGTCTTGGACAGACATTTTGCCACTAACAGAGATTTTGGTCAAACCAGCATCTATCTGGACTGAAGTGACATTTATGTTAAAATGCTGTTTAGCGCCATCTAGCTGCTAACTGATGTTAGCGGGGCACATCCCCCTGTGAATGTTTGGTGGCTCGTTCAACAAGCTGTGCTTATGTTTGTAAGTTAGATAAGGAGACTTTGGTAGGAAAGCTAATGTGGGTTGTTGTTCAGAGTCTGTGGCTCTTGTGTTATGTAGCAGGATGCCATCAGGCTCAGTGTGACTGTCTGCTCTGCCTATGATTGAACAAGACCTTATTGCTTTATTCAAGATTTGATTTTCTGCATGGCAATAAAGACTCCAGCTACGTAAGCAGATGACGCAACAGTATTTAAACAAAAAATATTTAAAACTAGGGGGCATAATCATGAAATCCAAGAATTTAAAATATGAATTTCTCCCTTTTGTTTCTGAAGTGACTTACAGAGCAGATATGTATGCTGTATATGACAAAAAAATCTGTTGACAATTTAATTTCTGTTGGACTTAAACACAGTGTGATGTGAGATGGAGTAGTTCCATTAAAGCTGAATCTCAGAGGTTGATTAGAGAAAGGTCTTCACATCATGAAATATGACCTGTAAGCACCCAAGTTAAAAATCCTTTTTGATAAATTATTTTGTTTTATATTCAGCAGGTCTGAACAGCACAGGCGACGTGAAACTCATCACAATTGTACTAAGTAACATTAGAGCAGCATTTCCAATATTTCTGCCACTTTAATAAGCAACCCAAAACAGTGCGAGACAGTAGTTTGATGGCTGATAATTCTCTAGGCAGTGAACTCTCTCACAATGCTGAAATTATATAGCAGGCAAGCTGCACTTGGTAGTTGTAGCTGGTTTCAATTTGCTGTGGTGAAACATGTTCATTAAGATAAAACACTCTGGTAAAAAACAGTTTTGATGATTTGGCTGCTCTTGTTAGTGCAATATAGATGCATAATATTATATTCAGATAACACACACATGGCATGATATATGTAACTGATAATAATGCGTAGTCCCCTGGGGAGTAAATCCTGAGCACTTAGTGTTTAAAGTTGGATTGCGGCACACTTGTGCGCTGTCTTGTTCCTGAGTTGTAATTTTCTAAAGATGACATTTTTCCCTGGACCCTCTAATCAGCATTTTACCAGCTCATTTTACAAGCTCAGTAAAAAAAAAGGAAAGAAATCTTGCTTCATCCATTCAAATTGTGTCCTACCCAGTCACAGCCTGCATTCCAGCTGCCTTTTCTCACTTTATTCTGCTATGCTCCACAGGGATGCCAGTGGAATGTCGAAGCAGCTTAGGATGACAGCAATGGCGGGGTAAAGAGGAGGGTGAGATCTGTATGCGAACAGGCGGGCTTGCAGTGGGGAATGACAGCAGCAGGGATGTGATTTTTTTCTCCTTTTTCCCCCCAAATTTTGTCTTTCCTTGGACACAAAACTAACATTCCTTATTTTTTTGTGTAACCAGAGAAAAGTTGATTTTCAAGCAATGGTGGCTGCAAGAGATACTACTTTGATGGTGACTGAATATTAGACAGATGACAGTGGGACATAGTTCAGTGAAGACTAGCATATGTGTTTGCATGAGCATGTACCTGAATGTTTATGTGTGTGTCTGCATGCTATGTGTGGACTATATATATAACATTGAATTACTTGAGATGATGTATGCCATCTGGTGTTGCCGGAACATTGTATCTTCTCATGTACTCGTGCATCTCTGGGAAACTCTTCTTGACGTAGTCCTCTGCACTACTTTCTCTTACTGTGGCAAATCGAAATCCCTGAGAGGGATGGTGCAACTTCAGGAAAGAAGAAAAAACAGAGATGTTACCTTCAGAAGGCCTTCAAAAAGCATTAATATTAATTAAGATTGGTTATATTACATTTCAGTCCGTTTTTCATTTTCTTCAGTGGACATTATTGTAAGTTTTTCTTTTCTTTCTTTTCAGGAACATACTGACACTCAATATTCCTGCACTCTTGTGATTCAGAGAGCTGGTGAGTTGACGAAAAATATAATTACCTTAACCCATTTGCCCTGACAATAGGTGGTTTAATTAAAGACTACTGTATATCTGCCGACTTAAAGTTTAAAAGACTGCACTCTTCACAAGAGGGGCTCTTCTAAAATTGGGAATAAATACTTGACCTTCTGGTCTTCAGTTTTATCAAGCGAACATCAAAGACATTTTCAGAAATTACATAAAAGCAAATTAAATATCATAATCTCAAGAGAGACTAAACAAACATGTTCACAAAGGCAGACAGAAATTAAACAGTGGTGTGCCAGAAATGCATTAAACAAACACACAAATTAAACCATGTCAATATCAACTTTAAATTTGGCAAACATCAAAACCATGTTTTTAAATGAAAGAGTTTTGGTGCCCGAGAATTAAAATGTGTTTATTTTATTCTGAACTGATAAAATATTGAAAAATAGAGAGAAAAATGGAAAGTGCATGTTGTCTTTTGATGAAATTAAATTAAAACTACTTTTCAGCTCTCAGAAACTGCATTTATTCGCAGTGTCTCACTTCTCTAACGTTTATACCTTTGGGTCATGTATCCCTGACAGTTGTTCATAGGTCTTCTCCCCGACCATAACAGCAGCCAGATTAGCAGTGTAGGTGGACAGACAGAACAGACAGAAGATGGCCCAGAGATTCATCAGCAGGCGACCTGTCCAGCACTTTGGGGGCTTGATGGCCACTGTTCTCCCAAAGAGAATAGCGTAGCAAACGTTGAGCGCTGAGGAGAAGGAGAACACTCGGTCGCGGTTGCGTCCACGTGGTGTCATGCCAAACGGGCTGTGCCACTCATAAAGGGTGAGGAAGATGGCGGTGACATGGAGGGAAACGAAGATGCCAAGCCACATGGACCAGTGGAGAGGCCACATGAAGGCCCCGATGGGTGCAGCTGTGTCGCGAGTACGAACCTGGGCAGAGGGCACAGGATTGGAAAACATGTGGTGTCGTTGTCAGATTCAAGTTGTCTTACAAGTTGTTCTCATTTAGATAAAGCCTTAAAAATGGGGTGCTGACAGTTAACCTGCACTGTCTTATCCCAACGTGGCTGGGAAAATCAAGCACCAACAGTGGAAAAAAAATATCATATATCTGTTATGTATACCACTATAATACCACAGCTGTTTCAGCATTGGGTCAAGGTGTTTGGTTATTTTCTCAACATACTGTAAATTCAGAAAATAATGAAAATTACATGTAGGCCTGTTTCACCAAGTTGAACTAGAGGAAACTCAAACAGGGTCAGGAGTCTCACAAAAAGTTATGGAAGCAAGAAGGGATGCAAAGAAATAAATTGGAACCACGCAAGATGGGAAGAAGTTATAATTTCTCCATCATCCTGTACTACAAATAAATACTATATTTAATTACACCAGTTCACAAAGGGAAGCTGCAAATTCACTATGTTTACCCTATTTGGACAAAAAATTGTTTCGTAACCCAACAATGTACTGTTATCATGGCAAATCTACTGGTAAAGGTGTCGTTTGTGACACTGTTGTTCAGTCCAGGAAAAAGAAAACTCATAGATAATGGAAGAGACAGCCACTGTAAATAAAGCAGAACATCTCTTTCTGTAGGGGCATGTTAACAGGAAGACAGGACAGAGTGATTACCACGACCGCTATGCCTGTCCGCTGGTGAGACCAGGTATTGTAATTGCAGTAATAGGGTCACCTCACAAAGCTGTACAGTCATCAGTCTAACCCCATATGGGGAATTGCATTAGAATCCAATAACGTAGGGCTTGCAGTAATAAAACTCTGCCATATTGATACTGACCACCAGCATACCAAGCGGAGAGAGCTGAGGTGAGGTCAATGACAGAGAGTGGAGAAGGATGGAACAAAGAGTAACAGCAGTGAGAAATATAAGAAGTGGAAGGAAAAAAAAGAAGTGCAAGCAAAAGAGCTGTACTGACCAGAATTCCCAGGCTGGTGGAGAAGAAGGGCGAGGTGAAGTCAATGACTTGGCTTCTTGCTGAATTAATGCTAAAAGATGTTACTGCCAGATGGGCTGCGCCACTGAGCAGATCGCCCACCAATCCCGTCCAGCGACCATTCTTGAACCCCCCATACTTTCCGTCGCCAACAATATACAAGTCAAAAGTGAATCCCATGTCCTCTGCCAGCTTCTCCAGCAGGTCAATGCAGTAACCATAACAACATTTCTTCAGGTCTGTGGGAACAGATCCATTGGGTCCTGCAAGGTTCTGGAAAAGTCCCTGCAAAACCGATGATTCATTGGTGAGCGGGTCGAGGCACAACTGACCTGCGGGACACAACCCATCCCCATCCACCTCACGGGTAAATACAAATGGGTGCTCCACCAGTGTCACCACCCGCACGTGCAGCCGTGCGGATCTGCGCCAGTCACCTCCCGCTCCAGAACCCTGATGGCTTGGCCAGGCCCTCTGGTCCATCAGAACTTTCCCTCTGCGCCAGCGTCCCAGGCGGGTCCAGGTTGGCTGGCCTAGGGGGTCCAGCTGGAGGGACCAGATGTAGTGATGGGCTTCTGAGATGACATTCTGGCTGTGAGTGTCTCTGGATATGTAACCGCTCTGGCCCTCAAAGGTTGTGTTGGATAGAAATCTGAGGGGAATGAAGGGAAAGAGGAGAAAAAGAAATGACAGAAGGCAGGAGAAGGAGGAAGGCAGGGGAGGAGGGGGGTGGAAGAAGGATAGGAAGGAATGAAGACAGCAGAACAGTTGGAAAAGACTGTTTACACATAGTCTTTCTGTAATTTAAGTTAGAACACACAGTACATCTTAGGTGTTTTCTTCTGTGCAAGTGTGTACCTGGAAATAACTTGTGAAAACTGTGGACAGTAGTTTGACAGCTCCACTAAACAACAAAACAAAAATAAACCATTCGATTTATATTTCCAAAGTTGATGGATGCTGACATCTGTTGTTAGTTAATATAGTAAGGTACATGACATCTTGTATACTGCCAAAACACTACAGGGTCAAGATATCAGTATTGGTCAGACATGTCGAATCACCAAAGTCTGCGAGGGCCCAGTCTGGTAGACTGGATGGTGAACATTTGGATTCAGCCAGACTGGGTTGGAATGTTTCAGTACCATGGACAGCGCACAGTGAAGTCTGTCTCATTATCCATATGTAATGCATATGGATAATGATTATTATTAGTATCATGTACATAAGCAAAGTAAAGGTGTCATCTGGAGTTTTCTTGCAGTCTTACTCACCAAAACACATTGTATATCATCAATGCATTTCCTTCCTCATAAAACATTTCCAAAGCTGACCTCTTGAACATTTTCAAACCTGCAGTGTTAACATCCATGTTTATTTGCTTTTCTTCCCTGTTATTGGTGGTTATAGCTGCATTTCTTTGCATGTTACCACCATGTGTAGATCAGTGGAATAGTGTAAAACCATTAGCAGGAAGTTTTATTGTCTCACACACATGCATGAGAGAGCGCATTCATGTAAGTATGCATGAGATAAGAGATCGGGGCTTACTCATAAAAAACTGCTTCATTGCGCTACTAATGGTCAAAGACTCCACAGGATGAGTTTTGAGGAAAGTTTATGTTGATATCTTCGCTCTTGTTTGTTAAAAAACTAGCAGGACAAAAATGTCCAGAAGTTGTAGATGATTAGTATGTAATATAGTAATGGTGTAGTTGTGATTAGTCACAGCAAGCTCACGGAAAACACTACTACACAGGTTTAGTTGGCTAAAAGGGTATATGCTATAATAGCTGCATAATACCTCTGTGACCAACAGAGACAGAGAGGACTGTTGATACCATCAAACAGAAGCAACAGCAGATGTCTTGCTTTAGCATCTGATGTTCGAACTTTCCACGTTTCTGTCTGTCTGTTCGGACATCTTATCTGTGTTGAGATTGACAGTTGACATTTGACCTTGGAAACTCAGTTCTGCAGGTTTGTGGCAATTGAGCAAACTCAATCTGCTGATGAGGATGGTGTGAAATAGTCACAAGTGAGTAAAAGGACCTTGAGTTGAGGCAAATTCCTTGCTTAATTGGGTTTAAAAATGTACTTGTTTAGAGTTACGGAAAACTGTGGTCTTAAACAAGAAGTATTACTTGGTTAGGGTTCTTGAAATATTGTGATCATGAATTTTAAAAAGGAAAAGTTGGCTGTTGGTAGGATACAGGAAATGAAAAACAGTCTCAAAGCATCACATTTTGTTGACCCATTGATCCACCAATGGAACGGTTGACAAACTCTGCTAAACGGCATTCAATCAATGCCACCTACTGTACCTACTTCAAAGTAAAGTCCTTTTTAAGTGAAGTCTTAATCTTTTGTCTTGTACCCCTAAGCGTATGTGTTCAAGTATACAGAAAGCAAAAACTCTTTATTTTTCCTCTATCTCTCAGTCTATTAAAAAAGACAGTGAGACTGCATGTAACACAATTCAAATCATACAATCAAGTCACTGTAACTGCAAGATGCTCAGCTATGAAATACATTTTCTGCTGGCTTGCTTTTTTGTTCATTTGCCATTAAGAATATCACCTTTTCCATACACTTTTAGGATTTCTGTAGTTGGGATTTAAAAGCTTAAATGTACGATTATATTTTACTCTTGGTTAGTTTATACAAAAATCCCAATTTAATGGTGTAACACCAGCACCGAAGAGGTGTATTATCTTGGTGGCCTCAGTGGCTGTCTAGAGTGTGTGTGTGTGTGTGTGTGTGTGTGTGTGTGTGTGTGTGTGTGTGTGTGTGTGTGTGTGTGACAGCATAAGACAGACCATGGTCCAGTAATCACGCCATCTCTCTCACTGAGCCATGCTACCGGCTGTCTGAGAGTGTCAGATACCAGAGCAGATGCACACACTCACAACCACACACACACACACAAAAACACACACATGTCCATTGGACTGGATATGTTGTAAGGATGGATGTAAGAAAGAATGCAGGCATCTATTCTGTGCAGGCAGATGCACACCTCTCCGATATGCCTTCAGGAGTTAATGAAGTAAATGATGTGACCTTTTCTGAAATATCTTTTCCATGTCACCTTGCTCGCTGTAAACTTTCCCTTTTCACAACCTTGTCTACTTTTCTACATCTTTAAGAGGCGTTAAACCAACCTGACAGCTCAACTAGTCAGTCTGAAGGTCAGCGTCTTCACCGTAGCTTGTAGATGTTAAGCTACCTGGGGATTGTGTCTTTTTCCTCACACAGTGGAAGTGACATGTTCATGGAAATTCCTAACAGTGCAGAGGATACTGCATGTTGGAAGTGAAATGTCACATTTTAGTAAAAGGTCACATATTATATAGTACTGGTTTGTACTTAATGTTAAGTTAAGACATCAATAACATTTAGTGTGTTTCATTGTTTAAATCTTAAGATACAAGCAGTGTCAGATGTGCAGAGCTGTATAGGGGGTGCTGAGTTTCACAATTTTGCCTGCAGCGGGAACACTCTTCTTAGGGAGATGCTCTCTCTTGGTTGTCTCTTTTACTCAAAAGATGCTCCAATATTGCTCTCTCCCACAAGTATAACAAACATGACATGCTACGACAGACATGGGTACAAAATGTCTAAGTTGCGCAGAGAAGTGCAATGAGTGTACATGTGGATTTTCAGGCAGCAGTAAACAGAAAACACAGTGGAGTGAGACTGCTGCTGCTCCACTCACAAAATCTAAAGTCCAAGGATGCTCATTACAACTGAGGTTGATATTGATTGGCTCCCCTCATTAACGGATGACTGAATTCCTCTAATCAGACCATACTTTGCAGCAGTTGAAGTGACACACCCACCGGACTACTCTGCTTGTGATGGCTCAGGATGTTTTTGAATTCTGATGTGGTCTAAAAACTAGGACACGGATTTGCATGTTTACCTTCACAGTCTGGAAGAAGCAGTGGTGGCCATGAGGATGTCATTTCCTATTGTGTATGAATTATTATTTTACAATGAGTTACATAAAACTGAGTTTTGAACGATTCCGCTTTTCCTGACTATTAACACTACAGCAGCTCAGCAGTATATCATATAATGAAATCAAAATATTTGGTTCAGCTGAAATTCATGGTAGAAATTTTCATAATTAGAAAAAATAAAATTGCAAGCAAAATGCCTGAAACAACCAGATTTTTTTTTCAGGTTTGGAGCATAGCTCATATAGTTTGAGACCACTTATAATCTTGAAGTCATTCAGTTTAATTGCTTAAAATCAACTACCAGTGTGCAAAACTGAGAGATGCTTCCTGTTTAAAATAAACTTTAAACTCAACTAGGCACATTCAGGGCTGCAACTAATGGTTATTTTCATTATCAATTAATCTGTCAATTATTTTCTTGATTAGAGCATGAGGTGGTATCATTAAATGTCTTGTTTTGTCTGGTAAACAGTCCAAAACCTGCACATATTCAATTTACTATCATATATATATATATATATATATATATATATATATATATAATAAAGTGTAACTTTTACAATGGTTTGCTCAGATTTAACCTTAACCTTACTAAGTTGGGTACCGGCAGACCCCAGAGGTTCACTTTTTGTCATATCTCACAGGTGCTTTATTCTATCATTCCAGTGTTTCATGACTTTCATGACTGTCAATTAATTTGTTCCTACTGATTTCATATCATTATTTTCTGTTTCTGTTTTAATTAGTGCTTTTTAAAAATACCAATGAATTGGGGTAATGGGGGTCCCCAGTCAAAAGCACCCAATTCTGCCTATGCAGTTTTAATAGATGAAACTATTTATTGAGTTCATGTTTGCCATGGATCCTAATTTATAGTATCACACACTATCAGGGGGGTGGGGACACTCTGTCAGTCATTTTGAAGGCTTTGTAGAAAGATTGTGCTTATAAAAGCTGCAATTTGTATTAGACAAAAGTAAATATTTTTGTTTTACACAATATGCAAATTAACTGTAACTTTCCTAAAATAGTAAAAATAATAATCTTTTTTTTCCAGATGAAATTAAATACGTAACTAATAATGTTTTGAGAAGAAATAAGTTAACATAGAAGATAACATTTTGCTATGATGGTTGTTTCTTATAGTATTCTATTCTTTAGGACCCCTGTCGGTAGTCCTTGTATGTTAAATATGTTGGTAGATTGAGGGTTAAAAGAATGCTTCAAGCTCGAACGACAAAAAGCTTTTGTCCTGGAAGCTGATGGCTAGACAGGTGCATTTTGGATACATCAGGTCTTTTCAGGGTCGCTGACTGACAAGCAAGACATTGGCTTCCTGTTCATCTGCTACAGCACCTCCTACGCTCTACATAAAAACCATGGTTTCACTTTTTATACAGTGCAACATGATTCATCTAAGCAGAAGAGACTTGATGGTATTTCAAGCTGAAGAGTGACGTCTGGATGAATCACATCCATTACACACCAACACTAACTCAATGTCATGTCCGCCCCATGTTCGCACCTCCTGAATCCCCTAAAAGATTTTGAGCATAATGTAGGCTATAATCACAAAGTCGTGTTTGTGTTCACATCACTGGCCATACCAGAGAGTGAAGTGAGTAAAACGGCAATCTGAATGGAAAGGGATGGCAATGCACTTAAATTTTCTTATCATATTATTTCATCAACAGTGTTAAAGATGTTTTAATGTTGGTATCAAAACATCTTGTTCTTAATACCAAAAGATACAGAAGTAAGCAAACTCAGCTGCCTTTTTAGCAGCATAAAAGCATCTGCCAAGAGCATTTCTCCCTGTTAAACCAATCCTTCCCTGCAGCAAACAGGAAAGTTACTTACATCGGTTCAGGGAGTACAACCCTCAGAGGGGGCATTTATTATGTAGTATTTTCTATCTTTATAGCACAGCCGGCTGGCATGTTAAGGATACTATACTTGGCTTTGGTGGGCATGCATCACTTTAAAACAATATCTTTCAAAAAGGATTGTCTCTGGTGGGAGAAAAAATGAAATGAGTAAAGATAACCTGCTGAGATTTGTCCTGGCTATATCTTATCTGTTAATCCAGGACTTTTGCCCCCTGTAGTTTATCTTTGTATCTGCATCCTCAGGGGTTATATACAGCATTTATTTCAGTACTTATGTGAAAATCTCTTTCTCCTGAACCACTGTCTTTCTTCTTTCTTTCTCTTCCCCTGTTTTGTTATCACATCTTTTGCCACCTACCTAGTAGCTCTCCTCCATCACCTTTTCAGACTGGTGGGCAAACCTTATCAATCCCTCTCACTGGTTTATACACTGTATAAATACAGGTAATTTGGAACACCATGTTACTCTTTACACTTTAATACAAGCAACACTGATCCTGAACCACAAATTTAATGAAATGGACATATTTCAATCCATGCTGGACCTTCATCAGGTCAAAATGTTTAAAAAACAGTTACCACCCCCATACATATACCAGAAACTGTCCCCCAAGAAAAATGACAGTCGTTTCAGCAAGTACGCAAGGAAAACAAGCGAGGAGAAAAGAGACGAGGAAATTTGTTTTAAGAGACATGAGACGTCCTCTCCTATGAAGCGTCACGTGAAGCGACGTCCGTTTCTAATGATGGCGACAGCTGATCACAGCTGGATCAGCTGTCAGTCGGCTGTAACAGCTGTAGAAACTTCTGATGGAGTTTGTGTCTGCACACATGTGCACTGTGCTAATACTAATAAAGGTTTACAGTTATCACTGCTAGAGCTGTTTCCTCTCTGCAGGCTGTTACCTGTTTAACAAAAACCTAAATAAAAACCTGCATTCTGCATTTATACTGTGTCCTGCTCAGAGGCACAGGAACCATTTCTACTCGCAGAATGCGTTTATACTATTTATTGATTCTTTGCATCTGTATTTTTAGATAACCCTGATAGTGAATTCATCATTCAATAACCCAGAATATGATCAGGGTGTCTTCTGAACACTGGAAAATATGTATTTGGCTAAATGTTTCAGGGCAAATGGAAATGATTTAACTCAAACCCGACGCTCAGGAATTTTCAGCCTCACATGTGACTGAATGGAAATGACGATAAATGATGTAAAATATAGATGTGTTTAACTGTTATTATGGATAACATTAAAGTCAGGAAGAGTCTGTCTGTCAGCAGGAAACAGTTTAATGGAGGTAATAACATCATGAAAAAAAATCTTTCTTATAAATGAAGAAAGTTGTTTATGGCTCTTTTGTTGATCAGACCGACAATTAACAGATTTTTAACTATGATGAATCAGAAAACAGATAAAACATAAAATTTGGGAATGATACACTTAATTTTAATCTGTAATCTGTCTCCACTTCAGTATGAAACTGCAGTGATGTATCAGATCAGTCTGATCAGCTGCAGCGTCCAATCAATAACTGATATCCAATAAGGGGGCGACTTCCGTGAAGGCTGCTTTCGTGTTTCCTCGCTCCTTGCTGATTGCTCCTCGGAGCAGCAGAGACTTGGGACGCCTGTCAAAATGGCACATCAGGAACAACTTCCGGTTCAGGCGAGGAGCGAGGAGCGAGGAGACATAAATTAAGAGACTTGAGATGTACCCAATGTCTGTATAGGGAGGAGGACAGGGTGATTGGATAAGTCAACAAAGCATCAGACTTTAGCACTTAACAATGTTCTTATTTAACCCAAACCACAATCTTTCCCTAAACCTAACCAAGTCATTTTTGTGCAGAAACCTAACCAACCTTGACAAGTGTGTTGTCACAACATAAAACATATTTATTTTTCAATAGTGATTTGTAACAGTTTTAAAAGGCACAGACAAATTATATCCTCCTACCGATAACTGCTGATAGGGGTGTCAGATCAGAAAACACCTATGTATAGGGTGACCATATGAGAATGGGTGAAATACGGGATAGGGGAGGTGGGGGTGGGCTTGGTCACATGACCACAGGGACCGTGGTCTCCAGTAGATTCCATTCAGGGGCGAATTCATAAAAGGATTGCATGGCTTTTGTGGGCGCTAAACCTGTGCAAATGAGACAAAAAGAAACCGTGTAAGTCACAAAGCACCTGCAAAGAGTGAAATGCATCCCGAACTGTGCTGCCAAGCAAATAGTGTCTTGTGCTCCTTTTGCTATTTGCACGTATATAAATGAGGTAATATGCATATATGTGCAAAATTAGCTCCTTCCTATGCAAATGAGCCTCACTGAAAAACAATCCAATTCGCAAAGACCAGTTCTATAGCCACACGCAGTTAGAGTGAAATGATTAGCTTCTTCAGAGAGTTGATGGTAAGTGAAGCGCACTCACTCACTCAATCCTCTCTCTCTCTTCAAATCTTCAGGCTTGTGTGGCACTGAATGATATTGAATTGATACTGAATGATATCAAGGGGGAAATCTTCAGTCAGGGGGGGGAGGGGGATCAAGTTAGTATGGGGTTTTAGGCTTATCTCGGACTTTCAGCTACTTCAAAATAAAAATGTTCTGACAGTGCTGATGGAGCTCAGGATTCATCCATACAGTAAAGGGCTGCTCCATTACACACGATTCCACTGTATAAACCCGGAATCTGTGTGTAACAGCTGACCTGCGTAGATGTGTAGCAGAATATGGAACATTAATTACTGTCAGATCCTGACTGATCCGGTGTTAATGAAGTTTCTGCTGCTGTGCTGCGCGCATAAATGCGCACAGCCTCTTTCTCAGTTTTGAGATGCACTTATTGTTTCAACTGCTGTGTGATGCTGCAGCCAACTGTGAAAAACAGCCAGCTGTGGGCAACAAACAGAACATCAGTACTGATGTTTCTGTGAAATCCCAGATACATTCAGTGACATCTGAACAACATTATTGTAAGATTCATATATTAATCTAACAAGTTTTACACTTGCCTGTGTCACATTAATAGCTGACATTTCAGTAGATTATGTTATAGATGCGAAATACTAGAGAAGTAAAAGAAGCAAAACACGTTGGTTTGTGTTGCGGAGAGCTCTGTATGTGTGCATCACCGCTAATTAAAGATGCGCAATTTGAGGCTTTTGAGCTCTCAGCAGTTTTCATTATAGACCAATGTGTGTGCTGAAATGTGCCTGAAAGCCTGAAACACTGGAAACAGCTCCACTCACTCAATCAGACGCAAAACAAGGGCAAATTGCACTCAGCTGCAAAATTTAATGGGTCTGTTTGCGCTTTTTATTATTAAAAGTATTATTTTTGTTCATGAAGTCAACTGTCTGTCATTAGGAAAAAGAAACACAATGACTGAGTTGTATGTAACAGTGTGTAAATCATTATCCGTTACATAAAACTCATTTTATTTTATTCATTTCATCAGAGTGGTGCCTAATCACATCTGTCTACGTGACGCACATGTCAGATCACTCCTTCTCTGTGGCTGCCTGCAGCTACACTAGTCAAAACTCGGGTTTAGTCTAATTTTCGGGACAAACAGGACAGGATTCAGGATTCAGTACAACTGCTCGTTATTTGGGACTGTCCTGAATTTTTCAGGATGTCAGGTCACCTTACCTATGTGTGTCATTCTGGAATGCAAGGACCAACAACATATTTAGACATTTGTTCTGAAGAACCTGTTGACATACCAATAGACTGAAAGATGAGTTGGATGGTATACCACACCCATTAATGTTCTTTATGCTTTTTACATTATATACATAAGTGGAGTGACCATGGAGGCAGAATGGGCGACCACCCTAGGGCCCATGCTCAGTAGAGGCCCTGCTGGGGAAATAACGCGCGACCCAACTGGAAATGGTAGAGCTTAACTCTCTATGGTAGTTCTCATCACTGAGGATGTAACTTAATCCCCCCTCCGACCACAATGTGGGCTGTAATGGCAGAGTAGCGCTGCCTGTATTTCTGCTCGTTGATTCAGCAGGAAGTGGAGTCTGCAGAAGCAGCAATACAAAGTTTATGACTAACTTCCCTGAAAACTTAAGCCAAAATATGAGATTTCTTTGTCTTTTTAATGTTTGCAGTGAATGAGACTCGTAGGACGAAGTTTCAGCCATCTGAGGTGCATTAAGAGCTATTTGTGTTTGTGCATGGATGCCAGACTATCCAACCTCAACTTGCTGTGTGTTGAGCATTGACGAAGACAAAGTGGTTGGCAGGTTTGTCACCATGAAGGAGAAGGGGTTTTAAAAGGGACTTTGATATATACAAAGTTCGTTAACCTGTTCGGATTATTTTGTTCTATGGAGGATGGTGGAATACACAAATGGACTACACTAGACTACAGCAGGCTGAACAGGGACAACAACTGGGGAGTGAAACATCCATAATTAGTCTTTATTAACTTAAATTTTGGTTATTTAGAAATCAGTCAGAATGTTAGATTAATGTGTTTAACTCCATGCGTACCACATCTCAGCACTTGTCTGTGTCACTGCCTGTGGTGTTGTAGACTGTACTTTGTATTTGAATAGGCCTCATAGTGATGTAGACTAGGGGTGTTGCGATATACCGGTATTGACGACCGTGGCATTTGAAAAATGAAATACTGATATCACGTTAATAATACACATATGATAATATCGTGTAAATAATCCAGTGCCTCTTAAAACCCCTTAACGCTCTGACAGCCTTTAAGTGGGTACTCATGTGACAAATCTTTGGAAAACTAAGATTCTTGTGATCTGATTGATGCAAACCATTTCAAGATACAATCACAACAGCAGATACAATCAATGCCCCTGTCAGACCACCAACAAACAAACAAATAATTACAAAATTCACGCTACTCACCTATTAAGACTCATATTACTCTGCTGATTGATACAACTCCAACAAAAAAGGTCTTGTTACAATTTTGCAAAGGTGAGGTTGATCCAATCCAGGAAAATATTTAGTCCAAAACACATTATTACATTAATAAATATCCACGAACGGCTGCTGCATCATTTTTAGCTGGCAGATAAACATTACCCACATCTATCAAAATGGCAGCTGCGCTCTGACCTTAATTGAAACCTCACTTGACCCAGTAGGAGCCTCCATGTCCTGTTCATAGCCTACAATAGCCAATGAGAGTCTGTGTTGAAAGGAGGTGCCCGCCCCTCATTTTTTGTGTAAAGACAAAGCCAATAGGAATAGAGTCTGCTGATGACTGGCACCTCAAATAGCCAATGAAATTCCAAAAATGACCATATGCTGCTTTGTTGCTCACAACATAGAAGTTTTAAATATAAATTTTGCTGTGATTTACTTTTTATATGGACTGTTTTTCCACCATAGCACTTGTTTTTTCACCTTTTTATATGCACATAGATTAGTTTCAACAGGGGAACAAAGCACTATAATGTGTTTATGATCTTTTTTTGAAAGACACCAAGACATACCCTTATAAAAACGTGTAAAATATTCATTTTCTGTAGTATTGTTATTAAATGTGAACTTGGACAAGGGATAAGGCTCCATGCTGTGGTCCCATTGTGTTTTCCAGCTAACAAGTCACAGCTATAGGTCATCTGCAGGCATCTGTTTGGAAAAAAAAGTATCTGGGCAGAAATAAAAACCTTATACTTCAGTGTGTTCAAACTTCTTTCAAACTATGTACAGTTATGGTCACCAACTCTCTCTCCACCTCCCTAAACTTGCATTTTGAGTGTAATTCATTTGCCAGAAAAGAGTCAAACCACACAATAAACAAAGTTAAAGATGATTTGACTGATAGCATTTTTTAAAATTTTCTACAGATATCATGATAATATTGTTATCATGAATTCTTTTGGCCACAATAATCATGTTGTGAAAATCTGATATTGTCACGCCCTAATGTAGACCACTGTGTCTAATTTTTGTTTATGTTATTCCCGTGTAAGAAAGACATGGCGCTGAGACAGTGCACCTGGCCTGTCGATGTCTATCTGCTGTGGTGTTGAACCGTTCGTTAATTGATGCATGCAGAGCGCCGCATGTTGTCCTTGGTGCTGAAACATCTGAACACGACTGGCAACCTATTTTCTTTTTTTTTGTTCTTCAGAACAAGCTTGTCTGACAAAGTGGCTTCACTGTGTGTATCTTAAACATAGGCTTGCTTAGCCCAATAAGTGATGATTTGTGTTTATAGATAGGATAGGATAGGATAGGATAAGATAGGATATATCAGCGATTTTACAATTGTGAATATTAAAATGACTTTATCAGAAGGGCCCCTTGAGAATGCTCTGCCCCTGTGTACTGAGAGTCTAGCTCCGCCCCTGATTATATAGGATGACTGCAATTTGGAGATTACTTGGACTCACCACTTTGGGTTTGAAATAAGTTTAGTATAAGCAGTTATCCACTTAAGAATGAAAAAGACTAATGAATACAATTAATCACTATGAAACAAAGGCAGTATAGCAAATTACTGCTCACTAAGCAACTCCAATAGCGATTGTCCAATCATAGCTTTGCAATTGGAACAAAGCGCTCAGCACCAAGCCTTTTGTCTTATAATGTTAAAAGTGAAACAAACCATTTGAAAATATATAATAAGAATGCCTGAATGTATAACCTCTATCTTGCTAGTCCAAGTACTGTATGTAAACTAAGCAGTTTATGTTAAAATGAAATAACCGAAATATGTGATGTTACATTTTTCCATAATACTGAGAATAACTAAGTCTATACTGCAACACAAGAACAATGCTGTTTCTTTATTCCCATGTCTTCTACAGGGATTATCAACTGATGAGAATTTTTCTTTTTCACCTTGGACTCCGCTTTAGCCTCAGTCTTTTAGCATATTATATAATACAGTATCTTGTGGGCAGGTGGAAATTTTGGTGAAATAGTGGTGCTAGAGGAAAGAATTCATAGACACCAATTGGGCTCAGCCTCTGGAGATCATATATTTCCAACCAGCCTACAAGAGTTTTATATTCATTGTGTAAAACAGATTTTGATATTTCTCTTGAGAATTTTTCCCTGATGGCTTCAAATTAGCAGTATAATTGTAATTTCTAGGAGACAAGATTGAGATGAAAAGAGTCTTTGCACACAGAGTTCCTATCCAAGTGTGGCATCACTGTGCTGCTCTGTGTCCCGTATACTCCAGTGTCCCTTTTGGGCTTTTTCCTCACTGTAATGCTAAGTGATGTGTCTTGAAAGAATTTTCCCACAGGACAAAGTGAATGAATGTCCAAGCGTACAGCTCTTAGAGTGCTCAGCAAATGGAACCCAGTGGTAAAAAGAAAGAAAAGATCTGTGATGTGACCACTGGGATGAAGACTTTATCCACGGTATAGCCCGACCCTTCCTGATCTTTCTTGGATCAAAGCCTGAGAAAGCGTGTGGAGAGAGATGGGAATGAAAGTAATAATGAATAAATCAACTATAGAGCCAAGAAGAGTAGCCAGCGGTAACTGATTAACTCTATTTGAAATAAAGAATTATTAATCATCTGATTTCATAATGGAATCAGTTCAGTCTCTACATTATTAGATTATTTTGTTTCATTTTCCATCTATACATTATTTATGTCTTTATATTTAGCCTGTAATAATTCTAAACAGGCAGAATATGCTTAATCTTGAGACATTTAAAATTTTCCTCAGCTGTACAAATTGGCAAGATTCCCTAAGAATCATTTACTATTGGGAATTGAAAAAGAAAGATTTCCACAGAGACAGTTGTACACCCCAGCCAAACCTTACACCACATCTGGCTGATTAGCTCCCATCCTTTTACCAGTTTAGAGTTCTGTGCCTTCTTGCATACATACATGCACACTGCATATCACACTTAGCCTACTGTATATCATTACCAAATGTTTCAATTATAAAAATGGTCACACTTTCGTCATATAAAAAGTGGAATAAATTTAGAGACATATTTAATAGTATTAAAGCTGCACATGTTTTCATACTGGCAGTTTAAAACTAAAACTACAAAACTATAGTTTTGAAAAAGAAAACAATTAGATAACAGAACAAAACAGGTACAGTACTATTGGTGAGTTCAACTTTTGCAGTGAGCTTCTATACATTATTGTTCTGAAGGCTGTTTATATCTCACTCCTAAATTATGATTTGTCTCTTACTGTATGCAGAACAACACCACCAAACACTGGAACCAGCAGCACCAGTTTTGGAAATAGAGCAAACATTTATTGTGTTAATTAGGAGGATTCTCATGCTTTTCTTTGTGAGTAAGTCTCACACACAACCTGGCACTCTGATTTCACCTCATATCACTGTTCGAAATTTCTCAGTCACCCCCTCGGCTATTACATACCCACCATCCCTATGTAAGCCCTCACATAGCCTGGAGGAGAACATCTGGGTAAACGTCTGGCCAAATGTTATTGTATGCATGGTTTTGCTCTTCAGTTTGCCACTATCTTGACGCACTTGTGATTTGGATTCTCTTATCCATTTCTGTGGACCCAAGATTTACAGCATAATCTTGATTGCTTTTTACTTTTTTCTCCTCTTTCATTGTTTGAGAGAGGGATTCTTCCTATATCCAATGGACTGCACTCTTAAATGTTTTTGCTCCTTAAATATTTGATTTTGTTAATGTGTTACACAATTCCAACCCTTAATTGCTACAAAGTCTGCACTTTTCACATCCTGCTAACAACATATGGCTCTTCCTCTCTTGCTTGGACACACTAGAAGTAGTCTAGCATCCAGCCGATGGTTTCTACAATGCATCACCTGCCATGACCCTCCACAACACTACAGTTGTCTGATGACAAACACCTCTATATGTCATCAGCTACTCCCCCGTGTGACTGGTTGATTGCTTTGGCAGCGACTCTACTGCAACCGTAAGTCCGTAATCACCATGCAGTAAATTCCCTGAAGGGTTTCAATGTCCAGCTTGAGAACCACCACAGCCTCTCTGCTGCTCATCTGTCACATAGTTTCTGGCTTCAACACTATTGTGGTGTCAACAGTTCCCTTCAGGTCAGCTCATCCACCGAGCACCTGATATAACAACTCCACGATGCAAAACCAAAGGCAGTCCCCTCACTGCAAAAGAAATCTCTAAAATGACTGAAAATGGCTGCAGGTTTAATACTGTGAAGGGTGTAAAACAGAGGTTCCCAACCTGGGGGTTTTATTCACATGCTCATACAGTAAGTGCAGTGAAATTAAATAGCTGCAATAAAGAATAATAATTACCATATGAGTAAAAATAGGAATTAGAAAAATATATATAAAGGATAAAAATTCAAAGATAGAATAATTAGAAATATATGTTATATAAGTATAAAATGCTGAAGTTATATTAGCCCAGTTCGTAGGTGGGTTGTGCAATATAAAAAATGTGAAATGTACATACGTAAGTGTACTTGTACACACTCAAGTGCAAATGAGCAGGGTGGTGCAAAGGATTCACAGGGGAGAACTACTAGAAGAGGCAGAGGATATATAAAATAAACTGATGAATATACATTGTTGTTGTTTTGTTGTTTTGTTTTCAGGGCTCAGAAGCCAAAAAGTTTGGGAACCACTGGTGTAAGACAAGGACTACAAGCTCTCAACAGAAAAGTTTGAATGTTTATCATAACTTAACAACTTGCTTTACAATGTAACACCACTAGGAGGAGGTCAAAGGGGGACTTAAAAAAATATTTTAAATCTTAAAAAAATTATATTTTCACTTCTATGGAGGCTTCAAGTAGTGTTAACTTTGATCTCAGTCTTTTTATTTATCTACTCTTGTGAGACTGCTTTCATTTATTTTCTTGCACAATAAGTTTTAAAAAACTTTTTGAATAAAGGTTGATTTTCACTAAAGAGGAGAGAGGTATAAACTTACATCAGCTTAATCTTGGTAAGACTTTGTTAACAAGACCTGCAAAAGAGAATTTCAGGACCGCAGATACAACAGGCACTGCAATAGAAGTCTGAGCTTGAGGTTGGTTGATCAATGATTCTCTAATTGTGGTGTCTAATTAGTTCAGTGATTTTCTTTGTTGGAGCCACACTGTGCCACCCTGGCAGTTTGCTGGTAACAGGTGGAGAGTTTGAAGTCAATCTAGGTTAACTCACTCGAGTCGTGCACACCGCCTAAACCCACCCTCCCACCAGAGCACCCCAGAGCGCCCTACAGTCATGTTCCACCAGAACATGACTGTAGGGCACTGATATAAAGTGTACTGAACAATGGCAACCTACTCTTGCTGCTAACCTTTTTAGCTTGATTTCATTGTTTGGAGGCAAACATCTTCTATTTGTCAGCTCCTCCTTTCAGCATCTGCTACTCTTTTCACACGACCAGTGGCTCTTTTGACTAACAACTTGTTAAATATCAAATCTTCCCTATGCTACTTTAGGTTTTCAGAATGAAATCCCTCTATCTTTAATATAAACACTAACTTGTACTATATTTCTTAGCTTATTTTTTTTATGTACGTTAACATACCTTTATTCGGTATTACAACAGACATACGACAAATGTTTGTTGTGCCAAATGTTGTCAGTTGTCTGCATTTAAAATATGTTCAATTATCTTACACCACCCTTTTTAAAAAAAAATTGTTGTAAGTTATGTTAACACTCTTATATTATACAACTTTTTTTTAACAAACTGAATTGAAACAGGTGAACTAACATCACTAGTGTGTATTTAAATAAAAACAGGGCCTTAAGATTAATTATTATAAAATAAAAAATAAATATATCCTAAGGGGCCTGAAGGTATTTGTAATCTCTCCAAAATGTCATCATTTGCATCAACTTGCATCCACCTCATTCTCATCCACAGATCCCCAGTTGAACTCAGACTTAATAAAAATAGCATTATTATTGAATAATATAAAACTTTGATGTAGCAAAGCAGTTCACCTGGGTCTAAATGTCCAACAGCCCTGAAGCAAAATAAGTGAAAATTGGTTTCAAAATATATATAGTCTGACTTTCAGGAACTTTGCTGTACAAATAATCACATCTTTCCTTTGCAGAACTGGAGGACAGTCAGCTTCAACCTTTTGCCACACCCTCAGCTCATTTACATATCTTACTGTCCCTCAAGCCATCTACAGCCCCTCTGTCATCATGTGGAATATTATGACTGATGAATGAAACAGTCAATATGTTATGAATATTATTTTTTATATTTTATATATATTATATTTTGTGAATATTTAGCACTTTGTCCATACTGCTTGTTGACTAATGGCATGTGTTTAGTAGAAAACAACGCAGAGTCATCAATTGGTTACCAGCACATGACAAATTATCTTGAGTATGTATGTAAGGAGGAAAACTATGAGACAACCAAAAATAGGACAACAAAAGAAACACAAACTCTGAAAGCTTTACAGCTCCTAATACCCACGGGTGGTGCTGCCTTGAAAATTCATAGAGATCATACATTGTGATGTAAGTGAAAAAATATGCATTAAAGATTTTAAAAAGAAAATCAAACCAAAAACATTGTTAGATATGTGCACAAATATATCTCATACAATGAGGAACTAAAGTTAATGGTAATAGATGATGACTGTGACCCTGATTCAATTTATTGCCAATCTTTATAACCTAGAGAGACATATGGAAATTGGAAAAAGAACAATAAGTCAACATCTATTAATCCTTGTAGTGTGAATACGATCGGACAGTCTAAACAGTTCCCCCACTTCACAAAAAGTGAATTACAAAAAAAAGGAACATTTCTGGGAGAAAGCAGCCTTCCTTATCTTGCAGGTTACATACAAACATACATCCTTTCCTCTTCCACTTCTTCCCCAGTTGGTTATATCATATATTGCTATCTAATACCTCCAGATTTCCCTGAGCCAGGCATATGGCTGACTCTTCCAAATCCCCTGTGTGTGTAACAGCTTGGATTAGACCAAGTCTCCAACATGGGAAACTAAACCTCCTCAGGTAAATCCCCTGGCTTCACAGGGTCAACAACAGGGCTCTAATAAATTTGGTAAACGGTGCTGTGACTCCTGTTCTTTGTTCTGTGATATGTAAAACGCTGACTGACTGATCAACAATTCATAAGCCGCTTAAAATAAACCGAAGGAATGTAAACAAAATCAGAAATCTCCTCCAGCTCCCCCAAGTTCACTATGTTTAAATAATTCTCTTCCTGGGACGACCACTCTGCTGATTCAGGTGTTTTGAGGAGAATCTCAGTAGGAAAGGTCAGACTCTAATTGTAATGCAGTGGTGTGTGATCACACACTCTTCATCACTCATATCTCAGCAGTATAGAGTAGCCCAGCTGCAGATTACAGCGCTGCTGCTGAATGCAATTCCTCACATGTCATCATTTTACCACAATGCTGCAGTTATGGATTGTATACAGTGCGCCTATGCAGATGTGTATGAATAATGTGTTTCTGTGGTGAATTCCAGTCTTTTCAGCTGAAATGTGACAAAACACCTGCATAATGCGAGAAGCAGTTTCTTCAACAACAAAAGGATTACATGGAGGAGACAAAGTAGAAACAGGAAGCATATTGACAGTGGAAAGTGACAGCGTGAGGGGTGGAAAGTAGGATGGGAGCTGTTTGGTGGAGATGACGAAAGTTCAGTTCACAGCTTATTACAATAAGAGTTAAGTTTTGTTTTTTTAATTCAATAATGACCATAATGCAGATCAGAATTTTTTTTCACCTTAATAAAGCCTATACAAGTGTGTTAGTATGTTTTAGCACCATATCTATGTGTGGCTATCTATGTGTGGTAGAATTTTTTATTTTTTTTTTAGCATTTTTCAGCTCATTGTTTTGGTTTTCCGACCTGAAACTTTGCTGTTTTGCTTAAGTCTCATCAGTATCATTTTCATTAGGCAGCTATTTTTAGTGAAAAACCTCTAAAAACCCAGTGTACGCTTCCTGGCCAGCACTGAATGGCAAATAGATGTCAGCAACCAGCTGGCGAAAATAGTTTAGCACTTAGATGCTAAAGAGCAAGACATTCTCATCAGGAGTCAGTGGAACCCAAAACAGAGCTAAGAGAGTGGATATTGGACCTACATTCCACATGTCCAGAAACACAACTCCAAATGAATGATAATGTTGCAACGTACCTGCTGGATGTATAAATAGGCAGCAGTCGCTAACAAGCAAGTGGGTAGCTCCTGGTTTGAAAAGTGAAGCCAATGTGGAAGTGCCTTAAACCTGCATTCTCTGTAATGGCCAGCAGGGGGCGACTCCACTGGCTGCAAAAAGAAGTCCGATTGTATGGAAGTCTATGAGAAAATGACCCTACTTCTCACTTGATTTATGATCCCAGTAAACACTTTCCTAATGAGTTTATGGTCTCAATCACTAGTATTAAGTCTTCTTCAATGCATCATGATGTTCATTTTGTAAATTATGGCCCCATTTAGAGTAAAATAGATGATTAAGCAGCATATGCTTTAGGGTAGGGCTACGTTGTGATTGACAAGTCAGCACCACAGCGACAACATTGATTACGTAACGTAACCATGGCCCCAGATTCACTGAGTACAGGTGTAGCTGCTGCTATTTCACAGTGTGTTTTTAGTTCATGAAAGTCAATTGTAACATTTTGGTCACCTTAAAAAATCTTGTCCAGCATTTGGTTGTGATAACAGACCCTCTAAGGAGTCGGATGTTCAGTTTTTTTGGTGAGCACATTTTGTTTTAATGGTATTAGGCCTGTTTTGCGCTAGCCGAAATTAGCATTACCATTAGCGTTAACACGGTTAACCATAGGTTGTAAATGCACCATGCTAACCAAGCTAGCAGCTAGCGCTATGGTCAGCTCCACCCTCTCATCCAAATATGGTCACTTCTGGCTCCAGTTCACAAACCAGTGGGTGACATCATGGTGACTATGTCCATATTTTTTACAGTCTATGCTAACAAGTTAAAAGATATGTCCGTGTTGTGTTCACTGCTTATTCCCACTGCCCCAAGTGGCCAAAAAAATCAGATATTGCAGGTTTACATGATCATTGTGTGGTGATGGAGTGCAGAATTTTCCAATCAATCTCCATGTAAATTGCGTTACCCAGTCGGAATAATGTAACACTGACAAAAATAAATGTGGACATAATGTTCACTGTGACTGAAACAGGTATGTTTCAAGAAAGTGAAATAGAAATAGATTTTCAAATTGTAGAGAAATTAATGCAAAACAAAAGATGCCTGGAGCACAGAAAAATGAATTCATATTTCTAATACAACAGCATGATATGTGTGCTTTGTAGAAAATGGGCAAAAAAACAGGTAAAACCTCTCCTTTAAACTTAACCATAATCTTGTCAGTGTCTTTTTCTATCACTGTGTTATATTACCAAATCTACCAAATCTTCACTTTAATGTGTTCAATATGCTAACACAATATGCTAATGTGTTAGCATATTGAAGATAATCAACATTATTGTGTTCTTCTGTTTGTGATTTGCGGTCACTGTATGACATTTTGTGAGAATGAGTGGGTGTAATAATCACTGAGGTATCCACATGATTTCCTACCTTGCCAAGTATTCCCCTGAGCTGCCGTTGCTCTGCTGTATATCCATACAGTTGGTAGTCCCAGGTATGAGTGCCAGGGCAGGATTCTCTTGGGCTGCACTGCCCACTGCCCGAGCCACCAGCTCCAATGAGTCGTGGACGTAATGATCCAGAGAAGGGGACCCCATGACCCCATGGGCCAGTAGCCCCAGGGGCAATCCCTCTGTTCTCAGCTCAGCCACATTCTGGCTGTCCCCCAACACCCAGTGAAATTCTGGTAGCATCATCCGAGTGGCCAGTGTCCACAGACGGCGCACCTCACGGATGTCGCACCCAAATGTCACCACTCCTGTTGTTGATGAAGGTTCTCTCAGGGCCTCTAATTGCCGCATAAGCGCTTGCTGCTGGTCTGTTTTAGAGGAGGAAGCAGATGACGAAGCAGGAGATAAGGCAGCAGAGGAAAAATAGGGTAAAGACAGTGATGATGATGACGCCTCTGCTCCTGTTGTGACACCTGATGCCACTCCTGAGGATGATAATGAAGATGAGGACAGTGACGAAGTTGAATTGGTAGTTGTTAGGTTGACAAGAGTGCCCAGGTGGAAGCGGGTGTTGTTCTTGATGAGGAGAAGAAAGTCACTAACATCCCAATCCTGGCAGAGCAGAACACTAATGTCCCACCAGCCATTCATCATCAGCAGGGAGTAGAGAAGACGGGATGGTGGTGCCTCCATGCTCCGCATCGCCATTTGGAAGTGGAGAGGATTCTGCAAGAAGAATGTAAGGGTGAATTGGTGTAATGGGAAATAAAAGAGGTAAGTGGTTGTGGTAGGTTTATACAGAGGAAAATAAAAAAGAGGGTGAAGGTGGAAGACAGAGACACAGAGAAAGAAGAGAAAGGTGCAGGGGAGGTAAAAGGTGCGTTTGAAGAAAGAAGAAAGGAAAGTGTACAGGGGGAGAGAGTGAGGAAGATTTAAGAGATTGAAAAATGGATGGAAGAGATATGAGGAAAGAGCCCAGGGAATGGGATTAGAGAGGATGGGATAGAAAAGAAGGACAGTTAAATAGACAGGAGAAAATGGAGGTAATAAAAATGTAAGGGTGGTGATGGGGCAGAGAAAGGGTTGGTGGGGGTCAGTTTGATTTCATAGAGGGCAGAAAGATCGAAGAAAAACAGAGGGTGGTTTTTCCAATGAGGGGCGGGTTGGAACAAACAAGAGAAGAAGAAATGCAATGGAGAAAGGGTGAAAGACAAAATAAGGGAAGATGGTGGAGAAGGAGGAGATGTGCAACATTCAGGAAGAGGAGAGAAGGTTAGAGAGCAACAAGAATAGGAAGATGAAGCATCGGAAAGGTGAAACAGAAGTAGTAGAGCGGAAGAATAGAGAACAGAAGAAAGAAGGAAGGAAAGAAAGACAGAAAGGTTATAACCCCAACAGTAGAATTACTTTCTGTCTTAGAATTCAATTTGTTCCTTGAGAACAAACACAGTCTGCTGGATATAATGGATTTCAGAGTCCACTTACCTGCTCCCATGAATATCATTATTCACATCACAAGAAATACATCTATTTTTATGTATATTCCCTTTGTAGTTTTTAGCAATACTTAAGACCTAAAGAGACACAACTGGGGCTCATTTCAATAAGTTCTTTCACATATTTGATCCACTCCACATAATTTAATTCACACCTGTGAATCAGTTGATTGATGAGGCCTGCAGATCTATGGGTAGAGCACACCACTGGACCATGAATGCTAAAAGTGTGTGGTCTCACTGTAAGGTGCTGTGATGAAAACCATCCACTAAATGGCTAAGTGCCCAAGAAAGATAGTAAAATGAGAGGCTTGATTAATATGCTCTTTTCTGAAAAATCCTTATTTCATTTCAGCAACAGCTTCACCAAAGATAAAGACAGAACAAATATCATTTGTTACACAGAAAATGGGCAATAAATTCAGTTAAAGGACTGTAGTGGGGGTTTTACATTGACAATTGCAAACATAACAACACAAATGATGATTTTTCAAACTATACTGAACTGATTTATTCCCTACCTTTCAGGCTACAGTTGGTTTCATTTCATTTCAGTATGTCACATTTTAGAGCCTCTAAATTTGCTTGAGATTGCTAATTCACAGTGAAAAATCCATAATCTTTATTTACTCTTTCGGTAACATTTAAGGTTGCAAACAGGGGTCAGTTTCAAAAGTCTCCTTGCTTGATGCATTGACAACTATATTGTCAGGAAATCAACTGACAAATGATCAGCAAAAATTGATATTGTGTAAATATCAATTTTTTAATTTGAAGTTGCCGTTCTGCAGCTGACTCTCAAACCTAAAATTTTGGGGTGTTTTTGAACACACAGAGAGTGAGCAACTTAACACTGCTATAATTACTATGTTTATGTTAGCAATGGATAAAGTGTGTAACATTAACACAATTGCTTGCAACTATGAACCCACAGAGAATAATCACCAAACTCTGCAGTTTCCATCATTCTATAGATCTTTTTTAGCGTCATTCAGCTCATTCTGACTTTTCTCATCAGCTTTGCTTCCATATACAGCAGGAGGTTTGTATTGAAAACCTCCAATAAAGACACTGTACACTACCTTCACAGCACCAAATGAAAGACAGGACAAAATTAGTGATTCACTGGTGAACATAGTGGAGCTTTAAGCTGCTAAAGAGTTACATACATCCTATAGGGTTTCATAGTGACTGGAGCTAAAATGGGAGTGCATGCATAAGATGTACATTAGCCAGGTGGCCAGAAACTCAATTTGAAATAATAAATAAGCAACTGTTTGCTAACATGTTCATGGTAAGGTGATAACATGCCAATATATGTCATGTTTACAGCTCGTTTCTGCTTCCCTCAAGTGGACGAAACTTTTTTTTAGTGACATATATAAATAAATATGAATAAATGTTCTCTGCCATTGGTTACGTATCTCAACTATTTGTCAAGCACTCATAGCTACACTGAAATGAGCTGACACCTAAGGCTGCAACTAAGGATTATTTTCATTATTGACTAATGTTGTGATTATTTTCTCAATTAATCGATTAATCTTTTTGTCTATACAATGTCAGACAGAAAATAGTGAAAAATGCCTGTTACAACTTCTTAGAGACCAGGGTGACAACCTCAAATGTCTTGTTTTGTCTGATCAACAGAAAAAACCCCATTAATCTTAAGACGTATGGTATTAGCGAAAATGGTTGCTAGTAGTGTAAAATATCATGCTAAAATAGGCAACTCCCCCAGTGGCCCTATGATCAGATCAGTGCAAACCATACTCTCTACACATACAGTGCACTGCACCCACAGGATTATAGCAAGCTAGGAGATCAGAGCAGATAGGTTTCAAAGTTGACACAGTCATCCCTCTAATACTTTCGATAAAATTAAATAGGCCAGATCAGGCTGCATGAGCTGCCAGATCTGCCTTAGTGTACCTTGGCACACTGTACCCAACGCACAACATACCAGTCACCCAGGCAATCAATCTGTCATGCACTTGCTTGCTTGCATGCACTCACACATACACTCAGAACTACACACTTAGAGGGCCTTCAGCAACTGTTTAATTGACTTTACAACTTTTACACAAGCTTTGCACTAAAAGTCCATTAGAGCCATCTATTGGTTAATTTCATTTATCTCATTAATCACTCTACCCGGTAGGCATACAAATTAGACAGCCGTTATTCATCTGCTTATTGCATATACAGGGATGGATTATTGCTCTCACAAAAGCACCAACAAAAGCAATACAACATGTTTTATTTCAGATTTAGAAGTACTTTTTCAGGGAAAGGAATGTTAATGCAGTCCATAGGGTATCAGACTTTCACCTCTTCACACCCCTCTCGAGGATTGGAGGATTTATTCTCAGCTGCAGCCCCTCTGCACTGTGATTGCCATAAATCTGTTACTCTCTCTTTGTTCCTCATGTAAATAAAGAGGAAAAATTTTGCTAGGAAGTGCCGCTGCCTGTTCTCTTACATAAATACAGACATCCACTGCTTTCGATGCACCGGGAAATCCCTGCTCTGTTGTCACTGTGCTCTCTTTCATCACTTTTCACAGCCAAAATACATTTGCTGTGAGTTTTTATGCGTAGAAAATTGCAACCCTTGCTCTATGGCAAAAGTGCTGGGACTGGCAGAATCATGAGCCAGTGGACAAATCAAATAAACTGGTAATGACTTGGTTATTGATCTGTCCTTGATTAGATGATTCAGTGTGGAAAGTGTGAAAACTGATTAAAATGTGTTTTTTTTTTTTTTTAACAAGATTACAGAAGTTTTCTTTAATACACATATAGACAACAAAAACAAACCCTAACTCCATGTATACCTACCCCTAGCTCTTAGCCTTTCATCCTACTGGCCTCTTTATGTCAGTGCCAGTGTTATTTATGAAGGGACAATGAAACTCCACAACCCCCCCCACACACACACCCCTCCCTCCCACACACACACACACACACACATACAGGCCTATCATTCATCTGTTATCCCTGGATAGGTGCTGATGACATAATTACTCCAATATCCTAATCAGCAGAATCTACAAATTAATTTACTAGTATGTAATTGAAAATTACATAAAATTCAGGCTTGCTATGTGTACCTGTGCCAAGCGTGTCTTTTCTTAAATCTTATTTGTACAAATGTTCCTGACAAAAACATCTTTGAGTGATTACTATCATCCTTCATTCCCAGAGCCCCCTGCCCATGGCCTAAACATGTCGTGTGGTATGAAGAATAAAATGGAAAATCGGTGTAAACTGTTGAAAAACATACAGAGGCTGGACAAAATGATCATGAAATGGGACTTAAATGATTATTGAAAATACTTGGTTATGTTAAAATAATTGGTTACTTGGTTGGTTATGTTACTGTAAGTTGCTGCATGCCATGTAGAAATGTTCGTCAAGACTTCTTACAGTATGTCGTATGTAGTAGTAAGTCATGACTGGTGGTTCGTTTAAACATGTGATCGATATTTATCTTCATCAGTGCTGCTGTTGTGATGATTGATCCTCAGACTGTTTTGGGTTATTAGTAATTTGGTGCTCTGTCATTTCATGATGCATTGACAGCTCTGCTTAGTGGCATTCAGTATGACCCAAATGTGAGGTAGCGTATATGACTGCTGATGAACTATTTATACTTTGTCTACTCATTTCTATAAAAGTTGAGAAACAAATGGCTTCCTTCTGTGTCTGTGTACATAAACACAAACTATTCCTGTTTGTATAAATATCCAATATGTGAGAGTTGTCAAGTATGGTGAAACTTTCTTAGAATTCATATTTACACTATTAGTTACACCAAGCAGGTGTATAGTTTTCAGTGACACCTGTGCAAACTCATGCAGTCCAATACAACACCACTAACTACAGCCTCAAACATTACCACAGTTTAGTCAACACCTGTCTGATACTGTCTATAAAACATGAACATTATATGGTTTGCAAAGGATTTATTGTATGATTTTTGTACATCACTTTACATTATACAGGTGTACCTAATAAACTTGTAACTTTGTGCATATCCCTGCCTCTATCTATAATTAACATAGCACATTAACATGCTCATCTTCTAGTTCTGTACATATGCCTGGTGACATAAAGCAACACATTTTAATACAAAGAGTGGTATATTTGCACTCACATAATCGGATTAGGTAGCAATAGATATTTGCATATATGCTTCAAGCTGACAGTGAAGATGCTGTATCTTAATTTTACACAAGCTCTAGTGTTGTGGGATATATGTCCCCTCCAAAACTTGGACCTCATGGTGCTGAGACACTGGTCTTTCCCGGGGAGTTTCCTTTTCTCAGGTGTTTGTCTCTTACATGTATTTGCTATATTCTCAACCCTTTGCTGCTTCCAAAATTCATTACCACCGGCTCCCAAGCCACATTTTCCCTCTGCTCTGATGTCACTTTATCCATGACTTCATATTCTCATGCAACCTCATCATTTTGACATGTACATAACAAAATGTGAGGGTCGCTTGCTGATTCATTATGTTATGCAATCCTTAACAGTGAACTCTGTTTAACCTTAACTCTAAACTTTGGTAGGAAAAAAATAAGGCAAAGGTCGAGCAAAGTCACCAAATAAACACTAATGACATCCTCTCATAAGACATTCGAAACGTTTCCAGATTTTGAAAACTCTGTTTCTGAGAAATAGCTGTCAGCCTTCAGTTGGGATTTACTAGCGAAACTAGACTGAGTCAGAGGGGAGTTAAGCCATTTCTCAAGTCACACACAAGCACTCCACAATCTGTTTGTTTGCCTGCTTATTTCCTAGTCAATTTGTCTACCTTTTCACCCCTTATCTATCCACCATCCCATCCATCCATCAATCAGTCCATCTTTGTCTGATGGTCTGTCCTACCTGTTATTTCATTTTTAAGAAGCTGTTTGGACTTTAAACACCTGCTGACTCCTTACAGTGAAATGCTTCCTTGTGCACAGAGCAGTAAATTAGATATTACCCTGGAAGCACGCACACACACACACACACACACACACACACACACACACACACACACACACACACACACACACACACACACACACACACACACACACACACACACACACTCATGTGTTTTCATCACTTTAGAGGACATTACATTGACTTACATTAATTTCCTGGAGACTTATCCTAACCTTAACCATAACCATCACGTGCCTAACTCTTACCCTTACCTTAACCTCAACATAACTCCAAACTTACCTTAAAGGGGGACCTATTATGCTCATTTCCATCTCTATATTTTTACTCTGGGACTCCACTACAGTGGCTTTGCATGATTCAAAGTTCAGAAAACTTATCTTATACTGGCCCTTTATGAAGACCCTCAGTTCAGTCTCTTAACAGGTAGCTTTAGCTCGTGTCTCTTTAAGGCCCCCCTCCCAATGAGCCCACTCTGTTCTGATTGGCCAGCTTTCCAGAATCCTGCCGTGTGTAGCCCTATCAGAGCCATGATAAGTTACCACTAATGCAAACCCAACATTTCCTGCTTTACTGCTTCATATCAAAAGCTTTTAAATGTGAAGAATTTGTAGGAAATTAAACCTGTTCCTCACCGAAATAGCAGAGCTTCATTAGTGGTGCTAAAAACTGGTTAACACAACAAGATATGGAGATATTTGGAGCTTTTTGATCAGCCACAGTGATGATGATGTTTGATGAAGAGCTGCAGATGACCAGCACACCTCCAACAGCTTATTTTACTTTGCCATGCTGTGGTATGGAAAAACACTCACAGCGTGCCATCTCGACTTGAGTCATGGCTCAGGGTGACGGCCCCCAAAATAATTGAAAAACACTCTAATGTTAGCATTGTGGAGCAGTGAACTCATGCACTGTGTTTGGAGCAGATGACCATATAAAGAAATCTGTCATGAGCTGACGTCGGTTTGGGCTGAAAGTAGAAAAACACATTGGAAACTGAGCATTCAGAGCAGTCTGGAGCCAGTGCTTTTCACTCACAGGGATAACTTCTACAAATGTTTACCTCAGTATTTTGACACTTTGGCCACGTTTAATATGAACATCTGACATTACATACTGAGCATAAGGAAAAGCATAATAGGTCCCCTTTAACTTTAAACCAAGTCTTCACCCTAAAATGAATGATTTATGTTAAGGGGACTTGCTTTTTGTCCCCATAAGGGAGGTGAGTCCCCACAACATGACTGTGTAAACAGATTTACTTCCCCACAACATACCTGGACCACACACACACACACACACACACACACACGCACACACATACACACACACACACAGATTACTATAGCTCAGTAGGTGGCAAGTGTCCCAGAACCCTTCAGCCTAACTAATGGTTCCTATTTGTGTGCTTGTGTGTGTATGTGTGTGTGTGTGTGTGTTTTCCCCTCCTAGGAAAGTTGTGTGTGGAATGTCAAACACACACACACACAGTTAGTCTGGAAACATTGATATGCAATAACTGCCTTGTTAGTGTCACCTAATTAAAGGGGTTTACAGTGCATAGTTACACTGAATCATTTAGTGTTTGTGTCTGTGAGGGACTGTCTGCTTGTAATTGTGAGAGATTTTTACCTGCACACATGCATGCACACCAGTGTTGGGAAGGTTTCTTTTGAAATGTAATAGGTTAAAGATTACTAGTTACCCTGTTAAAAATGTAATTAGTAAAGTAACTATTTTAATTACTTCATCAAAGTAATGTAACTTATTACATTTGATTACATTTTAATTACTTTTCTAACAAATGTTTTAAACTGGACAATAAAGCTGAAAAGTCCAAAAAATTAATTTGAACCAGGCAGTGTAAATCTCACTGTTAACCTCATTTTCAGCACTGAAAGGCATTCTTGTCCGACAACATGGCCACTCACCTTGATGTGGTCGGCTGGTCGCAGGCATGGCAGACTCAGGTTACTTAGAGCAATGCATTGATTTGATTGGCAGACGAGAGGCGGTGCAAATAAAAACAAGTGAACCAATCAAAAACAACATTCAACATTCTGCCAAAAATAAATGGAGCCTGCCTAGACGTGGAGACAGCTCCTTGTAAGCCATCCCACCCTTGATGGTGTTGCACTTAAATTTGTCCCAAATGCTTTGCTGACCCACGTTGTCCAGAAATATGCCAAAAGAAGGCATTCCTGCACGGCGAAAGATGCATAGCAACAGAATGAATATTATATTTTACGTATAAGCTTTTTACCTAAAATAATATATTTGGATGTAACCCCTTTGTAATCACCAACATTTTGATGAGTAACTGTAATTTAAGTACATAATACATACACAGTACATATTTTCTCAGTAAATGTAAAAGATTACAATTACATATATTTTGTGATTTAATTACATAAAACCGTTACATATGACTAGTTACTCCCCAACAAGGATGTACACACAGAAAATGTCCATTCCAGTGATGAATTAAGAATGTTTACACTTTAAACAGATTTTCTATCGCTCTCATATTCCAGGTGAAAATGATACTGATTATCTTCAGTTGGTGCATTTGGCATGAGAGTAGCTTTTCAGCTCATGAAATTTGACTAGGCTCATCTCATCTACTAACAAAAGTCAACGTTGATTTTCAGTAAGCATGAAGAGGATCTTTTCCCAACCCTAACCAAAATAGTTGCAGTTGCTTAACCTTAACCATAAATCCATAAGGGAGACAGATTGGAAAATGCTAGATAGTTATGCAACAGTTATTTTACCACAATCTATTTTGTTGTTTAGGTGTTATATATGGAGTCATGGTTCCTGAAAACACATCATACCTCCTATAATGACGTTTTCCTGCCTAGTGGGTATATTGTTTAGGAAAAGGAACTGTTCACATAGTCTAGCCCAAGCTATAGTGAAGCAATTTATGGAGCAGATGAGGAAGAGCAGGTTTGATCTAAAACCAGAGAAACTCCTGAAATCGCTCAGTGTGGTCAACTCCCTGTGGACTGTTCAATGTGCGTTCACCCCTGGAATATGCCAAATACCAAAAGTGTTATCCAACTTGTCTTTCTTATGGGTGGCTCTGCGTAAATGGCTTCTTCTTGTACAAGCATAATAGAGGTCCAGGATCAAGTCAGAGATTTGACTTTAGATTGATGATGCTGTGTCTTCAAATCCAAAGCCAAGAAATCTTTGGTTAAATTACATTTGGACAGAAAATGTTTCGACCTTTAGTTGGTAATATATTATAAGCAGATGAATCAGATTAAACACATATAGGGCTAGGATTATTTCATTATTGATTCATCTACTGATTAATATCAGTCTATTAAATGCCAAAAATTGTGAATAAATGCCCATGACAACTTCCCAGAGACCAAGGTGACATCTTCAAAGGTCTTATTTTGTTCAACCAATAGTCCGAAACCCAAAGGTAATCAGTTTACAATGATACACAACAAAAGAAACCAGCAAATTCAAATATTTGAGAGGTTGGAACTGGGGGATATTTTAGATTTTTTTCACTCTCTTTGCTTGAAAAATCATTGAAACAATTAATCGATCACCAAAATAGCTGCCAATTATTCTTCTGCTGATCAGCTCATCAATTAATCGACTAATAGTTTCAGCTCTTAACACATGTGTGTGACAACTTTTGATGGAGAGAGAGGTTTTTTATTTTGTTTGTTGAAAGGAAAGGAGTCAGATCAATATTGTAGATGTCAGCACAACCTTGGGTTAGCCTAAATGGACTATTGTGTATATGTGTGTGTGGGTTAATCTAAATTTTCCATGTAGTAAGATGTCAAAATGAAGTATAATTCCAAATGGAGTTGTTATTGTTGTTATTGCACCACAGAAAGTCCAATGAAGAGTTTTATATTTCACATTGACTACACTGTACTGTTCTGCACTCTTTCCATGCTGCTGAACTTCTGATGTATGTATACACAGTGGGATGGCGAATACCAACAAAGCATTTGTTTACTCGTATATACCTCAGGGCATGTGCTGCTGGGTATATATTGCCTTCAATCAAACATTTTATCTGTAACCTTGTGTTTAAAAGGGGAGAGAATGCACTCTCATCCTCCTCTGCCTGGAGACACCCTCTGCATACTGTAGATTTCAGCACCATGGACAGAGTCTGCTTGTGCTCTCTCCATGGTCCTTAACTTTGCGTCAGTTTGAAGCAGCTGCTGCGTTTCTCAGACTTTCCAATTTTATGCTTTGTGTGAAAATCACGAACAACAGCTTGTGTCACAAATTGTTTCTCCACTTGAGCTAAATTTGGGCTATTTAACCTAGACTGGCAAAATCAATGCTGAACAGAAAAGAAGAGTTGGTCATGCATTTGAAAGGTTTTAGGTCAGACAAGCAGGAACAAAATTGCTAATTCCTAATACACACAAAAGAGGAAATGAGGATAAACACTAATAACAAGACAAAGTGTCTCCCCCTTCAGTCTCTGTGTAATATGAGGGCCGCTAATGACACCTGGTGAATTGGGCCTTGGAAATCCACATGAACTCGCTTTACTCACGTCTTTAAACTGTGTTGAATCTGTAAATTTAACTGGTTTGTGTTTATAGGTTGGCCTTTTGATGATCACTTGTCACAGTGTGTGTGTGTGTGTGTGTCTTTTCTTTATCACATCACTGTTACACCTGTGCAGACACGGTCCACTGGAGTGCAGAAATCAACAGTTAACAATAGTTCAGAAATAACTTTTTCTGTACCTCGCTTTGGCGCTTGAACTCCCTCTGCACAACGCTGACGACTGGCACATGAAGCGCAAGCGAGACGAACTCCAACTTGACAAACTCGTCCCTGTTCCGTGGAAAGGAGATCATGGCGGAAACCCCCTGCACGACCACAGTGTGACACACGCTCTCCACGAAGGACAGCGGGTCCTCGTTCTCGGTGCTACCCGCGGAAGCGAAGGAGAACGCGGGCAGCTCGCCGAGTCCGGACCCAACTGCCATGACGAGCTCCAGGGATAAATTGTAGGGCAGCAATCCGGCCCGGTTCAGAGCTTCGACCGCGAGCAGGATCGAGTCTCGGGGTGCCAACACGCGGTTCTCCCTCGAGGTGTTCTCCTCCCGCTGCCGTGCCTGGCTTTTACTCCTGCTCGCACCCCGCTGGCTATTGGCGGTGCCTCTAGTCCTGAGGCTTCCATACCCAGGCGCACCGGCACTTGTTTTAACCTGCTTTTCCAACTCCAGCCGTCGCTCCCCGCTCTCTGTCAGACCTTCCTCGGTGTCCCAGTCCTCAGAACCGCTACCGGCGGTGGCGGAGAGCAAACGAGGCTGAACATGCAGAGCCCCGACCCGAACCGTGTGGCCGATCCGTTTCAGGACCTGGCACGGCTGCGGGTGCGAGTGAGCGCACGGCGGGAGAAAGACGAGAGCGCACAGCAGTAAACATAATGGTGGCGAGACCCCGGTGCCTGCTCGAGCTGAGGGGCCATTCATCATCATCATCACCACCATCTTCATCATCTCCGCTCCACAGCTGCACCGGATGCCCCGTCCAACCACAGAACGGCCGAACACCGGGGCCGCTGCGTTGGTCCCCTTCCTGGCCCCCCGAGTGTGGCCCTGGTGCACCAGTCAGACCAGCTGCAGGCCCCGCTCCAGCTCCGGCTCCGGCTCCAGCTCGCGGCAAAGTTGTGTGTTTCTCCACTGACACAGACAACAGGCTGCTGAGGTGCGCGATTAGGCACGAGCCACGCACAAGCAAAAAATGACCCCCAAAAGTGCTGTTTTTCATCTCAAAAGATTTTCATCATTCAAGCCTTTTGATTACAGGTCGTGGGATCAAACGTTAAAATTTTACACCACATATCCCACTCGCAGAAAAAAAAAATGCAGCAGAGTGTGTAGGCAAGCCAAGAGGAGGAAATGTCGAAAAAAAAAAAAAAACAGGCTAATGCGCATCAAACACATTCCAAAACAGTGAAATCCACCACTGGAAACATCTTATGTCTTGATGGCTTCGAAGGAAAATTATCCCATTATCATCCAGAGCGCAAGAGCCAAGACAACATTACTTCGTCCCGGCACTCAGGTGAAGAAAAAAAATGTTTTTTCCCCCCCCTTGTTAAACACCCGAGTAGAAGCTTTCCAGAGCGCGCGCGCTGCTTGGCTCGAGTCAACCGCTGTACTGACAATTGTGCCGGCGAGACCTCCGGCACGCGAGCGTGGTCTTCTGCGCACGTTCCAATGAGATTTAACCCCGTCTTTACTTTACCTCCACCCCTCACCCGTCAATACTGTCAGGGGGATAAAGGATCGAAATGAGTAAGTTGCGTAACACAAAATAAACAAGGACACAAACAAATACAAAATATAATATATAGATTTATTATAATTCAAATTTAATATTATTTTCAGATTCACGGCAAAGTTTTAACCTAGACTGTATACATTTGCAAGATGTTTAGAATTGCATCTACTCTCTCAACACCATCTGGATAAGATGTGTTCATAATGTGTTCAGCCCCTTATTACTCCCTTTTGTGCAGTAGATTTACTGTTTATGACAGCAATAAGATGTTTACAGCTAAGTTAATAACAAGGTTTTGTTTTGTGAATAGTGTAAGCAGAATCAATCTCACACCTTAAATAATGGTTTTAAACACACTCCTTGATTTTGTTACATCATATCAACCTACTAATGCCATATTTTAGTACACTGTTGATGTTTTAAAGCTCAATACAATTCACAATGTTCTCTCAAAAAGAATCAGCAATGAGCTAGAAGAAACTTTTTTTTTTTATCATTTAGGGGTGCTGATGGTGTCCTTAAAGACTTTTATTCTGCTCATCTATAGGTTTCAAAACATCTTAATCTCTTCTTTTATGCATAATCCAAACATATCAAAAACTTTCCAGTGTGCAACTAATTGATTATAAATTATAGACAAATTTGTGAGAGATTATTGTAGATATGGCTTGCACTGGGTGTGTGTGTGTGTGTGTGTGTGTGTGTGTACATGCAGCCAATTTAGACAAAACTAGACAGTCAACTGCTCTTAATACAATTGTTTTATTTAATCATATCTAAGGACACCCCAATTAGATCATTAACAGCTGCTGAAGGAGCGAATGTTTAACTGATGCTGTGGTAACCCACAGGTCAGAGGTCACCATTGACCCAATCAGCAGCCTCAATTTAAATAGCGACCCAGATTAATGATTGGTTAATGGTCTTATCTAGATTAATGATTGGCTAATGGTCTGGCTTGAAATGAAAGGCACGCCTACCGGGATATTGGACGATCAATGACCCTGATCGATCTGATACAGCATGACCTCAAAGGATGGGACAGGAAGGAGAGGAGGGAGAGAGACGGAGAGAAGAGATTTTGACAGGAGAGGAGGAAGAGGAGGAGGAGGTGAACAATGGGGACAGGAACAGAGGGAGGGGGGAGAGAGAAGCTGAGGTGACAGAGAGGGGAGAGGAGCATAAGATGTAAAGATGGAAGGGGGGGGGGGGGGGGGCTGATGGGAGGAGAAAAAATAGAGATGAGAGTGGGGCAACAGAGAGGAGGAGCAGATGGGGAAAAGGACATAAAAGGAAGAGTGGAGGAACAAGAATAGGTAAATGAAGATAGAATGTGTGGAATGAAGCTGCTTTGGCTACAGCCGCTGGAAAGATTCAATGGTATTACAAATACAAGAGAAAGATATTTTCTTGAAGAAGATGAAACAAAAACAAAAGGAGCAAAACTGAGAAGAAGACTCAAGGTGAGATTAAAGAGTGAATCTTTGAAAGAGCCATTATAGTAGTTGTTGCACCAAAAAGCAATTCCATTTTTTTTTTGCTATTCCATTTTGCACTGTGTTGGAATGGGATATCAGAGAGTCAAATGCTGCATTGGGGCTTTAAACAGGCCTCATACAGTAGTCAGTGTTAATTCTAATTCCAGCTTGTGATGAAAAGACAGTTTAATCACACAAATGTCGAAGATTACCTCTGCCATTTGAACTGAGCTCAGCAGCAGCCTTTAAAATGTATTTTCACCACAATTGTTCTAGCTGTGTCTCAATGGGCTGCTCCATTGTGCTGACACCTCCACCAGAGGAAATACTTTTTAGGGACTGTACAAAAATGTATGGAGGGAATTGGGGAGGGGGTTGTAACTAAGCAAGGAAGGTTCTTTAATTTTTTTCTTACTCCATATTTATATTTTATTTATGCCACCCCTTGTGGTATTTACTATGTAAAAAAGAGAAATAATAATTACATCAAAAAGATGACCTTTGTGTTACAAGGTTGCACTTGGCCATATGCAAACAACAAGTCCTGTCTCTGTATCAGAGCTTTATTTTCCTTATCAAAATCAAGTTGTAACTGATAGGACCAATATGTCAGTTTTTAAAACAAAATACATGTGTATTCTCTTTGTTATTAGTGAATGAATGTTATCTTTTAAAAAGAGAGCATGTAAATATTTCAGCAGCTTACAGTGGCCCTCAGCATTGGTCAAAATTGAAGTCACATTGTCAAAACTTCACACAGTCAGCGAAACAGAAGTCTATGTGGACCAAAATGTGATTCATTTTTCATTGCTTTCACACAAAATGCATTCAGTGACTACATTTTCCAAAAACCATGAACTCCTGTTTTTAGTCTTGTTACCAGACAAAAGGGAGCAGCTTTGGAATGATTTTGTTTGGAAACATGGATCAAGGAAGACCAGTTGGTGGGGAAAGAAGAGTGGCAGGGAGAAGGAGAATGCGTGGAGGACAAAGGAGAGGAACGCCAAGAGCAGTGGTCTCTGATGAGATAAAGGCCTCAATTATTGACTATGTTGTAAACCATGATCTCTCTTTGAGAGAGGCCGGTTTAAGGGTGCAAACAAATCTGCAGCGTTCAACAGTTGCATCAATAGTACAAATTTTCCAGCAAAACAACAGGTAAGATGTGCATCCTTCAATGATAACTGAACTACATGTTATAGTACAGTGCAGTAAGTTTATATTTTTACATGTACTGACATTTTGAAATATATTGATTGTTTGTGTATTACAGCAGGCTCCAAAGGTTGCCTCCAACAGACGGGGGAGGCAGAATATTTTCAGATGCGTAGGAAATTGCCATCGTTGACATGGTAATTGGCAACAATGCAATAAAACTATTTGGGACAGAGTGCTGGCAGACAATATCACTTTTGGAAATGTGAATATGGTCAGCACAATGGCACTTGCCAGAGTCCTAGAGAAACATAGAATAAGAATGAAGCAGTTGTACACTGTACTCTTTGAGAGAAATGGTGAATGTGTGAAAACTCCGGTATCAATATGTCCAGGTAAGATGTCTGTTCAATAAGGGTACATTCACAGCTATGCATAATGTATGATTTATTGTATTTTAGAGAGTAATGGTGATGAAAGCCAGGCAAACTGCACATACAGTGTGTGCAGCACAGTGCAATGATGGTTTACTGTTACACAAACCTCTCATTGGCCCCTGCAATACAGACAGGCTAATTTCTTTTCGGTATGACCTACATAATCGACTTGTGCCAGCGGAGGAGAGAGGGGTAAGAAACTCCCCTACCTTCGTTGTTATGTGGGATAATGTGACATTCCACCACTCTGCTGTCGGTTTGCTGGATGTCAGTACTATTCCAGCCTTTTTTGCTCTGCATGGAGGTGGAAGGTTTATGACCACCATCCACATGACCAGATGTCCTTATTGGATGCCATCAATGCAGGGTGTGCAGACACTTCTGAAGACTGCCAGGGTTGGTTTAGACATTGCAGTTTTTTTTTTCGTTTTTTGTTTGTTTTTTGTTTCAACTTTTTATTTTTCACAAATTACTATATGCAAAGATTTAGAAAATATAAAGGATATTGAAGCAAATTGCTGCATTTCTGATTCATTCTTGTTACATATACTTTAGTACAGTCAATAAAGTGAAAAGTGTTATTCTATAATGAAATACTGATTTAGGTGAAAAACCATTCAAACTTCAAAGATAAAAGTTTATCATTTATGTAATGCTCCCTGTTGTTAATGTTTTTTAGATCAGTGTGTTATGAGTGACAGTGTATGCTTTGTTGAGAATTGTTGCCAGTTTTATGGTTGCACAAGCTTCTTGCCAATTAATGATCATGGAAGTGAAATTAAACATATCATTTACAGTTTGGAGTGTTACGTTCTTCAGTCCACAGACTGATATGAACACACACACACTTTATTGTTCATTCTTCCAAAATTACTTGAACTGTAACCAAGACACCAAATGCTTTTGTTCATATCACTTTGCATGAAAACAAAACATCTCTTTATAGCATCAGTAAGCAGTGGATGTTAATCGTTTTCCAAGAGTAATTAATTTGTAATGTTTTCATATTTGTGATTTTTGGCTGAGCTGTCTGGAGGAAACAACAAACAACACATTTGTGTACAGTCCCTTAGGGAAAATTAATGCAATTTTTTTGTCATGGAGGATTTATTACTCAAGCAGGGTTTTTTTTTTTTTTTTAGGTATTTATTGTATTTTCTTTATATAAACATTAGTGAACCCCTGGCCAAAACCTAACCTAGAAAAATATGCTAAATGTTTTTCAGTGTTTTCCCAGCATTACCTTGACTGTCTTACTGTTTTGTTTTAGGCTACTTCTTGGTTGTCAATCTGTCTGTCCCTTTACTTTCCATTTATTTAACTTCTTGCTTGTTTCTCTTTCTTTGTACCCGTCAGCCCTCTTCCTGTCTTCCTGTTTGCAGGATGATCTGATTTCACATGCCTGTCCACCTGCCTAGTTGGTACACCTACAAGTTTGCCCTCTTTTATCCCTGTTTGAATATCTGTCTGACCCCTTGTCCGATAGCATACATCCATGTCTGCTTTGGTTTTCTGATTGGCTGACCATTTCCTTCACCTGTCTGCTCCCCTGCTGATCTTCCCACCTGTCTGTCTGTCCTCTTCCTCTGTCAGCATCATTGCGTAACTGTCTTCTTGCTTGTCGCTCCGTCTCCCTGCCTGCCCACCCGGCCTTCTCTCTGTTAGTCTGCTTGCTGTGTAGTGACTCTGCAGAGTTTGTTGACCCTTACACCTGCCAACCAGATTCCTCCATGGTTCAATTCCCCCTCCAGTGCTAGGGCTTATGAACAGATGAAACTTGAAGGCACACAAAAAATAAATAAATAAAATTCAAGGTTAGAGCTCCTATTAGACACACACCTGATCACATGGGTCTCACTGCACAAACATGTACAGAGACGACACAAACACAGATCCTTCCATGCTCACAGGTTTATTGATTTACATGGACAAATACAGGTCACTGTATTCTGGCATCTGAAGAGAGGAGAAGCTTGCAACCAAAACATTTATTTAACTTTATCTTTACAAGATTGTCTGACGCATCTTATATATTCAGCACTGAGGTTCAAGTAGACAATGATTAGTGTTCAGATGAAGTGTTTGACTTTGCAGTTTGGGCATAAATGAACTGCAATCTGCCCTTGGAATCTTAACTAACACAACTATTTGTATTACTCTGGTTTGTGTGAGAGCCTTGGTACAGTAGAGCCAGCATGAGTAAACATCTGATTTTTAATTATTTAATTCCCTCATCAGTCTGCGCTGACATCATCAAGCTGTTGCAATAACTTAAAGTGACTTTTTGCCTCTTCATTTTGTTATCAAATACTGCAATTGTTAGGAGGAATTATGATGTTTTATAAGTATCCTAAAACAAATACCATGTAATACGTAACAAACAAACACACACGCAGACGCTTATTTACTGTTTTCTTCCCTTGTGAGTCTCAAATGAAGTGATTTAGTCGAGCGAAGCATTTTGTTTTAAGAAAGCAAAGCACTATTTCTGTTGTTTGTCAAGAAATCCATATGCATTGAATGATGAAGTATATTCAGTAGAAATCAGACTTATGTAGCGTAAACAAATAAATAATTTCAAGATGTAGTTTTTTTTAATCCCTCCACTCACAACCTAGGTTCCCAGAACAGAAACACATATGCAGAGTGAAGAGAAGAAATGAGAGACGGGTACGCTTGCAATCAATCAGTGAGCTCACCACAGAGTGACTTTAAAATTTTACAGCTCTGCTCTGCCAAGGTCAAGTTTTAGAGCCAAAAAACAAGAAATAAAGTGGTTTCCAGTAGCTTATCCATGTGTTTTCATTATGCGCCTTACTTGCCAACAACTCACATCAGGTATTTACACAGCAATGTATTCATTTCATCACTTTCTTTTTCTTGTTCATTTACTGAAACTCAAAACAATTACATTTACTGATGAAGAGACTGTACAGGTTGTTTACACATCCAGTGTTAAGAGGTTCATTCAGCAGTTTTGAATTAATGTATTACACCACCACAGTACTTCTAATGGATGATATTTGAATATGAGTGGAGACCAATCTACATTCAAATCTTAGGCACTTTAGCTTTTTATTCTTCTTATCATTCATGGTAAGAGTGGAGGGGGAAAATGTGATAAAAATATTTGCATCCTCAGCTTCCGTATGAAAACTGCACTATAAAGAGGACTTTTATCCATTATTTGAAAATGTCAAGGTCTTAATGATCCAGTCTAGGTCACTAAATACAAAAAAGCAATAAAATCATCACTCTGTATGTACACTGTTGGAATACACATGCCATATAACCCAGCAGTGAAGGAGTTCTCAGTGGAGTTTTCAGTGGAATCCTAAGAAAATAAAGATAAACTTTCATATAAAAAAGTGAAATTCCATCCAATTTCCTGTGTAACCTTGAGATTTTGGGTTGACTCATCTGGGTCCTATACTCCTTTATGTGTTTAGACTATATAAATACAACATGACAAGATGGGCAGAGAGAAAATTTGCGAAAACAGAGTTGAGACAGAAGCAGAGCGAGAAAAAAACACACATGAGAAACACAGTTTCCACAGAAAGAGCAGGGGAGTAGAAGGGGACTGCATTTCTGTTGCTTTCTAATCAGCATTAAACTACACAGTCCTTCACTTCAAAGATCTATTTTATCTCAGAGACAGGCAGTCTCTGTTGCTCTGTCAATCCCCCTTTGGACCATCGCCCCTGATTACAGAACCCAGATTCGGCAGAAGAGAACAATACCCTTGTTTTCAGCTGGACACCCGAGGGACAGCATGGTGCCACACAGACCCACTGGTTGGGGAGGGCCTCTGTACTATCTTCTCTGCCTTGTTTTGTCTTTTACCCTCAAAATTTCTGTTGCCTCTACTTTTCCTCTCATCCCCATTTTGTCCCATTTTTGTCTGCATAAGTTTTTCAGTACAAACCATTTATTCAAATGACCAAAAACACATCACTTAGGGAACAAAGACGCACACTGCATAACAAATACTACAGGCAAATTATTGGAAACTTAACACACAGTCAAATGCAGAAATGTAAATTTAAATTACTGTAAAACAAAACAAAAATGAGTGCAAGTGTGAATGCTGGTCTAAAATGAGGCAATGAAGTTTTTCAATTCATGTAGAAGCATCTTACAGAAAATGGCATCTAATCCCTGTTTGGACATGATCTGTAAAATTGGAGAAAGATGATGTCAGGACAAAACACCCAGACATGAACATAATGAAGTTGTGGTGAAGTATATATTTTAGTCGCGGCAGTAACATTGCCGATCTGCCCAGGTATGTTAAAGAGTTCTGAATAAATGACCCAAAGCAGTAAACAGATACACTGTAAGTTGTGATGTTTTCGAAGTGTTTTCAGCGATATTAGAACCACTTCCCAGTTGGCAGAAGTTTGAGTGAAGTTAAAAGATTCCAGGAGGTGGTTTAAAGCTCTTTGATTTGATGAGGCACTTCATATATCTGTGACTGCTGCAGGCATTGGGGTGAGAGAGAAATGAGCCCAATGATTCATTTCCTCACATCCATTTACACCGCAGGGATGTTCGTGTGCCTGTGTGGAAGTAGAGAGTAGTCGAGGCGGGGCATTTCTGCTGCAACCCATTTCTTGCCCTTGCCTTCACTTCTGCCCTTTCTGATTTTGCTGCACCTCAGAGATGTCCGATACAAAACTTTGCTCTTGAAGCAACAGCTTAACTTCCCTGTTTCCCCTCAAAAAGAAAGATATATGTATATATGTATAAACTACAACATCTTGCAAATTGCTAAAAACAGTGTGGTGCTGTCATACAACGTTTCATTTGATGGCACTAAAAATAAAGAAAAAATTACCCTTCTATGAATAATATCTACAGTTTTTTATTTTTATTTTTTTTTTTACAATTGCTAACATTCTTTTGTCCAATCTGTAGTCACATTTTCGAAACTCTGAACACAATCAGCACAACATCTGTCTGTCGTGGACCATACCATTAACACAATTCATGTTTTCACAAAATATGCAGTCAATTAATGCGTTTCTAAAATGCTTACATTTTCTTTACGTACAAACTTACCCAAAACAAAAATTATGGATCTTTCGTGTCTTATTTACAAATGCTTGCACACAACATGCCAGAAATGAAAACCTAATGTTCAAAACCTTAAATATAGTATAAAACCTCTACTTTGGCAACAACAGTGGCTCAATATAAACCGATACGCAGTTTAGAATGAACAGATCATTGAAACATTCAGTTACATGGACACAAATAATATGCAGTAAAAAGGGGACTTTTTGGATTGATTTTGTTCAATGTGGATACAGAACAACACAGAGGAGCAGAGAGAGAAAGAATAATGTCTGGAAAAGGTTCCTCTACACTGAGGAATTTTTTACCGCCTGGGAGGTGGAAAGTGTATGATCATCGGCCACATGACCAAATGTCCCTCCTGGATACAATGGACACCAGCTGCAGAGACATCTCAGCTGAAGACTGCCAGGGATGGATAAAGCAAGCCAAGCGTTTCTACCCAAGGTGCATAGCAAGAGACGACATACTGTAAGATGTGATGTGGAAGAGAACATGTTGCCAAATGCTGAAGATCCTATAGACAGTTCTGTGCACTTTTGTATTTTTTTCCCTTCTGTGCCTTTTTTTCTGAAATTGTCTATTTTATTTTTACACATTTGGAACCGAAGGCCATGTATATTGGATTTTTTGTTGATCACTGGCAGCAATACAGTAAAGCTTTTACTGCGGCAATTTTATCACTTACTATTTTTTTCTACTGTACATTCTATAAAGTAAAGATGACTCATTCACTTTTATTTGATAGTATGTAGCCAAATATGCACACATCAACACTCAACAAGCCTGGAAAGGGAATTATAAAAACAATGGATTTCATATCATCTATTGCAGGTAGAACTGAAACACAAAAAGTAAAGCAGTTTAGTTTATGAAATGCCATCAACTGTAAGTATTTTGAAGGTCATGCTATGATTGACTATATGTTCCTCTTGGATAGAAAACATATGCTAGTGTTTTGAAAGAATGATTTGATATTAAATTGGGTTTGCCGTGTTTTGATAGAGTTAGTGCATGTAAAGAAAGTTCTTTTTGCATTTTGAAATGTAGAGTTGGTATTTAATGAACAAAATGTAGTTTTGAGCAGAAAATGAACTATTTGGCTAACTGTGTAATATAGGTGTGTTGCTGTGTTAAGAGTTTAGAAGAAGCATCTTAAGTAAAGGTAAATGCTTGTTAGCGAAAAAAACTATAAATAAGTTCACAATTTTTCAAGTCTGTCTTAAAACAATATTCAAGTACCCAAAAAAACACTGGAAGAGTGTTGGCTTCAGCTGTCCAAAATAATCAAATCAAGTGGATATCTTTCAAAGTTATTGTCTTTTTAGTGCCAAATATCCTCTTCTTGTTACAATCCTTCCACCACAGCTCAACAAGGAAACACTGTCCAAGGACACACAAACTTTAGGCTAAAAAGACTTGATCTGTCTAACTAGGATGGCTTAAGCCTAATATTAGTTTCAGTTAAATGTTTAGATTTACATATACATATACATTTTTGCACAAAATGAGGACTGTGGATTTTGTTCCCCATCACCTACATTGTAAACACATTTGAAGGGGATCTTTTAATGGTCAGCATGAACAGGGGGAATGATTACAGTGAGCAAAACCTTTTCTCAGTGTTCATATGGACACCTGACAATTGTTTTAAGACAGACTTGGAAAACTGTGAAGCTGTCCTTTAAGTAATCTGAAAGAGCAGTATACATTTACCGGCAAAATTTTGTGCCAATGCAGGAAATCATGTGATTCATTCATTCATTCATTCTAGGTGGTAGATGGCGTAAAAAAAAAAAACACTTTACCATACTTGCAAAATTACAGCAGTGGCAGTGAACCATGTCGATGTGGTTAAGAGGAATTTTTGTCTGATACTTTCTGTTCTGCTCTCAGCTTCCGAGGATGTGAGCAAGAAATAAGTGGCATTACCTCCTTTATTTCTGGTGTTTGCATATGTGTGTGTATGTGTGTGTCTACCACCACATTTTTATTGTAAATGAAGATCATAAATGCTTATCCATTAAAAAAGTCGCCCCTGTTACTTTTTCACTGCAACAGCATTAAAACTTTGCTACAAAGACCCAAAAGAAAGGAGAGGACACTTTTTATTGCAGTAACATGTTACTATGCCATGGTGTGTAGCTTGTTTTATGTCCTTTATGTGCCACTGTAAAGATGCCATTTTAGCAACTTGAAACTTGTTTTTACTGGATCCAAGTAAAGCATTTAAAATCTGCAGTCTCATCCGAAATGCCAGGTTGTGATCCATACTGTGTTAGGTAATTGCTTCTGCAAACATCCACAATACTTGATCAATACCTCTTACTCATCTCAGTGAGATGCGTATTACAGCAGCTCATGTGCATTTTTATTTATCTAGCAGATGACACCAGCGGAGACAAGAAAATGCTAATACTGACACAGACCAGAAGCCATCATCCCTATGATGCTAATCTCACGCTGACGTTAGCTTAATGCTAATCGCTAACATGTCACTGTCTATTACAAAAAGGGCAAGCTTGTCATATGAATAGAATGCTAATATTGACACTGGAACTCGTATGATAATCTGACCAAATTATAATGAAATGTGATGCTGTAAGGTAAGAGAACATTTGGGCCATGTTTGAATAATGCTTTCCAGCCCATCTCCCCTTCTCACAATGCGTAACACGTTATAAATTGTTTATACATTGTTATGATGGTTTTATAGGGACAAGGAAACCATTAAAATGTTTAAAAATGTTCTTGCACACCATAAAGGAGACAAAGAAACAACACATCCTCTCTTTATTCAATTATGACATTCTGGTGACATTTATGGTAAAAGAGGGTGTCAAGCAGCAAATAGGCCTATGTATATGTGGCTTAAGGCAGATGAGGAGTCCCCTCATCAGTCATCTTAAAGTCGTAATCCTTAAAGATCCCCTTCACACATGTTTTAAGACATATAAAAATAATCTGCTTTGAATAATAATTTGTGTCTGATATGGTTTTTCCACAAAAAAAGTTCAACGACATTAAAATTTCTTAAAATTACCTCTACTCCTTCTCCCTCATTTAAAAATCCACAATCTATGAATATGCAAATATTTTTTACTTCAGAAGTTTAGCTTTTGGACACACAATGTCTCCTACTTCACTATGAAGTCCATTCTCAGTGTATGCGCACTGGAGGCTTCAAATTTTCACACTTATGCAAGTTTAGACCACGATAGGCTCCAAACTAATTGTGATGTCACAAATCTTGCTCGTAGGTACATGCCTTAAACTCAGATTTAAGGTAAGCGCAGAGAAACTTTCCACTTGATGAATGTGAAAACAGTCTTCTAGTGTCAAACTCTGCACATACATGATTCTACACAGAGAAGCTGAAACATTCAGGTGAAGTAACAATAAGCACGCTTGTGGTTACCATGGTGACAGCAAGAGTGGTTCAAGAATACAACAATACAACAACACTTCTTGAGCAGTGACTTTGTCAAAAAATACAGGGGGAGAACTACTGGTGTATCTGTACAGCACAGCCAAACAAACTCACGTTGTTTCTAATAAAGAAATCAGTCAGTAATAATTGTAATGAAATTTGATTTCATGCTGTGCACAGTGCAAGAAGTTTTCCAAACAAAAGCAGGGCACAGTTAAGATGGTTACCCTGTTGAGTTGTGTGATGTCACATCCAGAAACTTGTGGTAAATGTTAATGTTACTTTATTGTTACTTTATTTCGTCAAGATATTCAGTATCAATACTGCTTTACATGGAGTCATAGGTCCAAAAAAATAAAACAATAAAACAATAAGATAAAAAACATTAATCAGCTGACTGTTGATCAAGTGTTTTTTTTGTAGCATGATAACATAATACAAATAATGTAACTAACCTTAATAACCAAATGAAACATAACACAAATATTTATGAGTTCATATGTATCTCAGTTATGTAAAGAAATAATACCCTCTTCAAACTTATGCAGACAAACCAGACCTTCAAAAAAGAGGTTCATTGTTGAAATCACATTAGTAAAAATATATCTTATGATGGGAGTGACTCAATAATTTGGAGAATTCCAGTACTCGGATGTTTAAAAATGTTCAAAATGAGATGCAGAACTGGGTACAATTGGCATTGCAATATGTATAAAGTAAGTATACAAATGTTTTTTGCAAAGTAAGTGCATTGAGAGGGAAATGAGGATGGGGCCTATCAGCCATGGCGGACCCTAGAGGTGATGGAGTGGAAGATGATGGATTGCTTGTCATGACAGAGGGTTGTACTGGACAGATGGGTTGTGAGCCAGCACAGTGCTCACTCAGAGATGTCCAAGCATACTGTATATGATTAAGAAAAGTTGTTTAAAATGTGTATTAATTTGTTGATGAATGCATGTTATTACAGCTGGTTTGAGTCTGTATTTATTATGTAGTTCCAAGTGTGCTGTGCAAATAAGGATTGATATATTGATTGCAGTTGTCTAACATTTTTGAACTGTTTTGGTGCCCTTACATAACATTCATGACCAGAAGGCATTCATGTATGGCAAGAGAGGAGTGAAGGTAGTTGCAAATCAAATTGGTCGAATGCTACTGGGACAGGCAGACATGAGAATGTGAAAGCAGTGAGGGGTTATAGAAGACAAGGACACACTGTAAGATACTTCTTAAAGAGGTGATTTTTCTGTCTAAAATGGATGCAGAGAGTCAAAGTTCCTCTGACAGAAGTGGGAAGGTCAGTACACCACTGGGAGGTCAGTACAGGCTAGAGTCGAGACTGTCTGAAAAGAAGAGTCAGAATGCAGAGCACAGGCCAAAGGAGTTTTGGCACATTATAGCTGGGAGGTCAACACATCCTCATAATTAAATGACCACATAGGTCGATTGGACCTGCACTCCAGAACGACCCATAGGAGTGTTTTCAGAATGAATCATAGGCGCGTAATATACTGCTTTCCAGGCTGGGGAGGTATATGGGTGCAGGACTGGAGATATGCAGGTGTCAATCCCTTCACAGTGCTGCCAAAGAAGGGGATCTACTAAGGAAATGACACAGGAGATTTTAGGGAGGTTGAAGCTGACACAGACTGCAGCATTCTGTATTTTAGGAGTACAGACGGTGGATCACTGTCACCCAAATGTAGAGCTGAGGTAAGACACTTGTACAACTTCATATCTGATAAAGAATTCTTTCTCATCAGGAACTTCTGTGGAATCTTATTAATGAAGTTCTCACATACAGTGTTTAGAAAAGCCAAAATATTTATTTTCTTCCTGATTGCAACCCAAAATGCTTCCTTCAAGAAAACAATATAGAAAGTTTGCATAAATGAGTCACTTCAATGTAGAGAGAAAGGCTTAGACTTTTGACTAAAAGCCCACTATAACTGTTTCTTATTCTAATTTCTTAGTATATATACATTAACCAACAATAGCAAGCCAGGCTAAGCTAATTTGATTTAGCAATTAAAACTATTAGTTTAAAAAAATATCTGCTTTATTGTCCTTACAATTAGTAATTTGTTTGTGGGACTTGATTAAACACAGATTTACTTAGGAATAAGCATGTAAGCACAACAAATAATTAGGGCTGTCAATCGATTAAAAAATATTAACCAATTAATTGCACAATTTGATGTGATTAATCGACGATGAATTTCCTTCTTAATGTTGATACTTGCAATAATGGTTATTAAAATGTAAAATCACAGAATTAATGTAGAATCAACACCAAGGAAGTATATTTAAATTCAAATACTATTGTTTAATAGCATCTTTTTAACTTTGAACACAGGTTGTCTCCTGTGAACCACAGATTTCCAATAAAACGCATTTCTTATGGCACTAACAGAAATAATAACAAAACAAAGGCCTTTACAGTGCCAGATGAATTTCAAAACCATCAAGGCCATTAAAATTAGATATCAGCTTAGAAGGCAATCATTTCTTATATGCACTAATATAAATGATAATCATCAACCATAAATATGTTCCATGTTCAAGTGCCAGTTGAATTTCATAAGGTCCACAATAGTCCATGCAAATATGAAAAAATAAAAAGCAAAGATTCTGATTTGTACATGGCAGACAGAGATAGAGAGTGAGAGTTCAAAGGGACCCCTTTTTCCTCACCAAAATTTAGCCTAACCTTGGAACGTTATTTAGCCCGCTTTCTGACAAGCTAGCATGACATGGTATCAACTCATATGATACCAGTATCTTCACTCTAGCTTTAAAACTGAGCCTGCTACAGCCTCTGAAAGCCAATAATGCGTTAATCACATTCATTTTTTAATGCATTAAATATTTTAAATTGATTTTAAAAATCAATGTGTTAATTTTGACAGCACTAGAAATAATATAACTGAAACTGAACAAACTAAACTAATCAAGGCTTGAAAACAACAACTTTAAGTCCCTCTACAAGCTTGGGCCTCAAAATTACATAATAACGCAGGTGTCTAAGTACCTTATCATTTCAGCTTATGTTGTGCTTTTAGTGGTAGATACAATATTGTCATTAAATTACTCACATTACCACAAACGCCTTGTCCATTTGGCTGTCTAGCCTTGTTTATGTAACATATAAAACATTTCTTTAACTTGATATTTTTTACTAGTGGATAAGTATTCTGGGACAAAACATAAAACCTAATTACAAAGACGTGCTCTTTTATAAATTTGATTTTTCCTAAAAATATAAATAAAGTTACACCATGTTTTTTCTTAGCCTTTTTTCCATTAAAAAAGACATAAGATTTAATTCTCAGATGGTTTCATACTGTAAATCTGTTTTCTGTTGAGAGAGTCTGATTTGACAGATGTTATAACATATGCATAAGTGACAGTTCCATATGCTCTACCATCAGTAAGTGTGTTCATGTGTACTCTATGTGCAAGAGAGCAGTTTCTGCTGTTAAACAAGACCAGCACACAATGCCTTACTGTTTTCTGTCTGCCGATAATGAGAAAATGTTTATCCAGACAGATTGCCATTGACAATAAGCACTATCCCATCAGCTAAACCAACACAGCTGTCTGAGATTGTGGACTCATACCCAGAAATATTTAATTGGTGGGTAAACTCAGGCTGAGTAAAATTGCACCAGTAGTGTTAGAGACTTATTGAAAGGCTTGAGACGTATGCTGTACCAGGGATAATGGTAGTCCTTTGCTGTAGGACTTCTGTAATATGTGAAAACAGCCCACACTATAGACTAAACCAGAATACCGAAAAGAAAGATTGCTGTATTGAGAACTGCAAAACAGGCCCCAGGCCTGACAATTAGTTTATATTTGTCAACCCACAAACTTTACCATATCTAAGTCATATGCTTTTCAGCAGCCAAGATCTGTGCATTGCCAAAGATGACTCTGCAGGCTTTACACTGGAGAGCAACTGCACCTCTGCCTTTGAATCAGGGGAGGCAAAGTCGATTTTCTACCCCAATTTTTCATCATTACATAAAGTCATTTCCACTAAAAATAGACGCAAACCTGAGTGAGCACAGAGTTACAGACAGAAACACCTGCACAGACAGACAGACACACACACATAAACACATTCCCTTATCAATAGATTTGACTGGCTAGAATGTTGTGCTGTCTCACTCCCACTGTGCTATTGTGCTTTCTCAACCATGTAAGGCACATGTGTGAATGACTCGAAGCTTGAAATCCAGTCAGACAGTCAAATAAATAGATTTTTTTTTGTCCCACAGAGGTGCTCAGGAAACAGCCAAAAGGTAAACAACAGGAAGGAGCTTTTAGCCGATAAGCTGCATGTAAACTGTGAAAGCCGTCTGGGAGGCAACTAAATTACTTTATTATAATGAGGAAAATGTGAGAGTAACGCAACACATTAATATGATGTAAAACAAACCTGATGACCAAACACAGAGTCAGACTGTAATTTGGAGTTAGTATTATCTAAGGTCTTGTACAAACAGGTAATGGCAAGCAAAACCTAACATTTAAGCAGTTACAGTTTTAGTTTGGGTCACAATGACTAATATAATAACGCAATAACTATTTAAAATAGGTGCACTAATGTCCTCATTATTTTGGATAACATTGTCTCAGGAAAAATTCCCCAAATTGACCTTGTCTGCATGGCAAGCTGATGATTAAATAAACCAAATCCAAACAACAAAACCTTTCAACTCTTGTTCAGACTGAATCCAACTAGGTGTGACTGCACTTGTGGGTGAGAACAGATGCTAGGGCACACATGTATGAAATATCAGTGACAAAGAACTCAAATTAAAACAGTATCAACAGGGACAGTGGCTGAGGTGGTAACCTCTACAAGTCTGGAAGAGTGGAAAACTTAATTAAATCATAATCACACTATTCAGTTTGACATGAAAAGAAAGACGAATGACATTTAGAGATGAGTGAGTTGCTCAAGTATCAGCCAGCAGGTGAGCCAGAGAGGGATACTTTGGTTGGGCTACTTTGCATAAATCTGTTAATACACTTAAATCTGCACTTAAGTAACTGAAGTTTTGCATACAGAAGGTAGTGATCTCCACTGTCAGATGAGTCATCTGCATAGTTAAGAAGTCCTTTGACAAAACTAGTCACAGTGCATGAATACACACAGAATTCACTTTTAAACTCTTCCTTCAAATAACCTGGTTACTTAACCTGGCAACCCTCAAAGACGGTTTGACGTCAGAGACTTAGGAGTGTCGAACAGCAGCCTCTTTCATACATGGAACAAGCAATTTCACATCATTATTTTCACAAAGCCCACATTTCTGTTGTTGTTGTTTGTCCTCCAGGTTCGATTTTTAGATGATATAGCTCTTGAGTGCTCTTATACAAAATTCTTCCCCATGATTTCTCAGAGCAGAACACTGGAGTTTGTGGTGAGAAAATTTACACTGTGATGGATTACCTGTCTGGAGCATGTTTCAAGTCTTTAAGTTGTTTTTCATACTGTCCTAAAACACAAGATTTACAGTTTATGCGGTGAAACCCCTTGTACAGTCCTTCAGCCCAAATAAGGAATAACTTGAGCATGGCAACAAGCCAGACCACTCTATGCATATGCGGTAAACACTGCCAGTGAAGGGTTCAGACGTTTCTGTTATAATGTGGAATGTTATTTCTGGCAAAGTTTATGCCAACTCAAACCCTTAGGGGAAAGGTAAATGTTAAATACAAAATAACTGAATAATCAGCATTTATTCTACAGTATGGTGATGCAATTCTGTTGTGAATGGAAAAGTCCTTCACAATGATAGTGCATATAGGAGGATAGAATAAAAAGCATTATTGTACACCAGAGTGGAAAATTGCCTTTGGATCACCAGTTACATGAAAGCAAGACAAAAACATGCAACATATGCCTGCACAACAAGCAGCATATAGAACACATGTGGTAACAAGATACCAATAAGACAGAAAACCTTTAAGTATAAAGTAAATAAACCATTAGGGCTCATTTAAGTGTTTAAGGAACATCAGAAGAATGTAAAATTCTAAACTATAATATTCTGATCAAAGCATAATTGAGCACTTATTGTTAGTTCACCAAGTGACTGGATTGTGAATCTTGATACTTCTGACATTTATAATATGAGGAGATCCTATAAAATTAATTGGGTTGGTGGTGACCTCATACCCTATCAAGACAATTAATGTATTTGCTTTTTATTTTTTACATCATATCACCATATAATCAAAATCTCAAAAAAGAAAATAATTTGAAACTTACAATGAAAAAAATGCTGGAAAACACTCTGAAGCAAAGCAATTCTGCTCTTGGAGTCAGAGTTCATATCAGCACTCTGACACTTCATACAGTTAATTAATCTCAATTCATTTATAGAGTTTACTCAGGGAATTTGCTAATTAATGAAAGCTCATGAATCAAAGCTTGGCAACTGTTTTGTGGTTTGACTCCAGATGTGAGGTCATGGAATTTGTGTGGACTTTGTGGTGATCTGTTTTCCATCCCCACTGCTGTGTGCACATCCTTGATTGTTTGTAAATGGTGACATTGTTCTTCAGCCTGCCTACTCCCTGTTTCTGTAACACAGCATGTTTTATGTTACCATTTTTACCCCACTTCCCATATATACGTACATGAGGAGGACTGAAACAAAGACTTGGACAGTGACTTCCAATGATGGTAAATACATGTGTGAGTGTCTGTGCTTTTTTCATGGTTACAAGTAAATATATTTAAGAAGCACTGACCAGGGCAAAGCCAAACACACTCATTTAAAATTACTGAATTCATGGGACAGTGACATTTAATTTAATTAGTTCATACTATCAGTCATTGCAGCCTTAGAACAGCTATAATATAATAGCCGAGTTTCAGTTTTTTGAGACCCTTCAAACTCAAAATTGTATTGCTTTAAGCAGAGTTCAGGTTTCTTATAGGGGAGCTAAGCCCCTTGACTACCCCATAATTCTAATATTGATTAAAAACTCCATCATCATCCATCTGTTAATGATTCAATAGATCCAATCCAAGTCATATTTTTAGATAAATACACAAATAAACAACACATGCTCTGTGTTGCAAGGCCAGAAAGTGATTTTGGTCTTGAGGAAGAACAAAAGTCTCAGGGAGGTTTGTTTGGACTTCAAGTGGGGTAATAAGATTCCTTCCACCACAAATTTCTGAAGCTTATTGCAATCCTGAGCCCAGTCAAGTTGGTACAGTCAATATTATTTACATCACTTGCATGACAATAAACATGAATCAACGTGATCAATCCAGGTCATTTGGCCAGAAGACCCTCCTCAGGACCTTCTTCCTGTGTTTACATTCTTGCTCCTGACCGAAACACAATTAACCAATGAGTGACTTGCTTGGCTTTTAGTGACACATTTTGGTTCACTTGATTTTTTTTTCTGTGTGAAAAGAAACTGAACCAAGGGGAAAACACAAGTTTCATTTCATCTATTGATCCAAGTTTCAACTCATCCATTGATTTGGACCAGAGCAAACCAACTATAGATTTCAAAATGCCCTTAATGTTTATCACCCTTAAAGAGAGCAATGATCTCCTATAGGCCTCCTGAGCCTGAGCAACAAAACCACAAAATGGATTAGTCAGCCATAACCTCACCTTCACCTAACCCTTCTGTAATTCTTTAGGTGAGAAGAAGCAGACACTTTACAAATGGCATTACATGTCCACAGCACACATTAAAGCAGACAAGAGGCACTTGAGCTGCCTAATGTCACTCCATAATAATGATATAGTACACTGAATGTAACCATTTGTAGAAATGTGCTGATCAATTAATTAGAAAATATTTTAATGTCAGGTACTCCTCACACAGTCTGTATCTTAAAGTAATTAGCAGTCACAGTAGTTCCAACAAAATTGTTTTACCCCCTAATTAATATGTAAAGTTATGCAACAAGGTGCTCCCAAAATCTAATCAGGTATTCACTCTATTAGGGGAACATGTGATGTCAGTATGAAGACTGTATCTCATATTGTTCTTATAGGTATTGTGTTGAATATTAATTTCCTTTAATGTAAGTCAACAATGGCAGTTTTAGGAAGCATTTGATTTGACTTAGAAGCAACTGCTTGAATTACAGGTGTGTACAGAAATAACATTTGTGCTGCTGAGTATGTCACACGCATACAGCTTCCTAACATCTCTGGCAAGTGGTTTTTGGCTGAAAATAGTCAAAACACAATGCCAATAAGCAGGTCAGAGTGTGGCAATGTTCACCGAACAAAATCCCTCGGTATCGGCCCGTCTCTCTGTGAAATAAGCTAAATAATCCAATCATATTTTGGGCCCTCTTATTTCAGAGAGGCACTGGAGTCAGCATTTAGTTCATTCCTCAAACTTTTCCCTATTTTCTGTTTTGTACAGGCAGGGGATTACTGGCTCTGTAGGGGGGCTCCCTCACCAAGGTATTACACTACAAGCTGGTCTGAAATGATCAGCTACTCTCTTACTGCTTCTTTTTTTTTTTTTTTTTTGAATCTCTGTTCCTTAATTCTGTATCTCACTCTGGCTGTCTGTCTCCTCTCTGAAATTTATGCTGCCATTTCTCTTTTATTACCCATTACTATCTTATACTGTATACCCTCCCCTCATCATAAATCTCCCCCTCCTTCTTTCTCACACCATTTACGCCTCCCTCTTTCAATCTGCTCTTCTGCTTTGATTTGATGTGTGTTCTTTCCTTTGGCCATTTGCCCTCCTCCATCCCTCTATCCATCCATCCATCCATCCATCCATCCACAATGCAGAACAAGTCATAGCAGTCACTCTTTAATTGCCTCAAACTGTCTTCCAGTAATAGAGTCATAACAAACTTACAGGGACCTTATGAGGCAGCAATTAACCACCAGCCAAATGTGTGTGTGTGTGTGTGTGTGTGTGTGTGTCTGGGTAAGCTGATTTAAATTGTGCATATTTGTGATCACATGTGCATTTGTATGTGTATGTGTGTGTGTGTGTGTGTGTGTGTGTGTGTGTGTGTGTGTGTGTGTGTGTGTATAATCGTTTTAAACTCCTCGAGATCCACTCTTCATGCTCATCCATCACTTCAACTGTTTAAATTATGTGGACACTGTGGCAGTGTAATCCATTACAGATATCACATCTTGTTCCTGTTAAATAATGTTTTATTTAAAATACAGATCATAGAGAAGTAAAATGCAGTTTTGGTTAAAAAACATATTTTCATGTCATTGTCCAATGTGCTCAAACAAAATATGATTTGTGAAGAACAGTTTGATTTAAAAAAAAAAAAAAAATCAATGCTGTCTGTTCCACCAGTCTTTATGATGAAACAAACAGGAAAGAGGTGCAGTTTCACTGACTGTGTTGCACTAGTGAATGGTTGCACTGTCATCACGCTCAACCATTATGCACGGCTTCACCTCCACCTTATATAACTCCCAGCTGGCTGTGAAAAAAACATATGAACTAGGGGTGTGCCTGAATACAAATATGTTATTCAGCACAAATAGTGGGTTTTTAATGAACATTTATTTTGTACAAATATTAGACAATATAGACATTATTTGCTTTTGAGAAGAAAAAAAAACATGTCAAATACAAGTGAGAAGGTTGGTTGCATCACTATCTCAGTCTCTCTCCTCTGCTCCGCTGTTACGTCTATCAGCAGGTCTGAATGAGGGGAGTCACATCCACCTGCTACATGACACACATTTCCTAATTTGGACATCACTCCGGGAGTTGGGGGTGTTCCCCAGAGATAAAGCTGAGCTACTGACACACGTGAAGTGCTCCCGAGGGACTCTCTATATCCTGTTGTTCCACTTCTCCTTTCCACAAAGTTAGATTGTAAAAAATAGGCAATAAATGAAAAGTGCAAAGCAAGAATAACCTTTGAAGTTCTTCTCTACATGTTACATGCTGTGCTGTCTCTGTGTTATGGGTGTATCAAGTAGATGTCTGCATGTTGGCACCTGAGACCTGGTGTGGGGACCTCCTTCATAAGATAGTTTATTCACTTTAATATCCTAAAATTAAAAGCGTAATAAAAACAAAAACTGGATTTTTATGCCTATTTATACTTTTATTTGAAGACAAATATAAATAATTTTGCTGCCTCAACAAATATAGATACAAATACAAATACTGGGCTCTCTGCACATCCCTAATAGTAAAGTACATCTGGTCTGAGGTATGCGTGAGGTGCACATATTCTCACCTCACATTCTGTTTGTATAAATACCAGTTTATGTGTGGGAAATGGTGTATGCATTTTTTTGCGCATATGCATCGTTTATACATCTGGCCCCTGGTTGGGCTTACCTAGCATGCAAATGAAACTTCTCAATGAGTGTGCACATTTGCAGCAGTTAGTTTTTTCCATCCACATTAATTCTTCTAGAATTTTATGAAGAATTAACGTGAATCCATGTGTTCAATCTGTGCTAATGGTTTGGATCATCCACTGATTTTAACGGCCTTACTCTGACCTTTAACTTGTCCACCTCTCTCTCAGTACGATTGATGAATGACCTCTCACTATGAGCGCAGTATCGGCAGAATATGTATATAAATATATATTTATATATTACCATGAATATTATATTTTTAAGTTATACTGTCACTTTGTTCTTCTACTGTACATTTCCTTCTCCCTTCCAATTTCATTTCTCTCTCTCTCTCACCCTCCTTCTTCTATTCATTTGCTTTGAAAGCCTGTTGATCCATAACATAAAAGACAACCCTCAGAGAGCTCAGGCAGTAATGAAAAAAATTTGATAAGCTCCCAGCTCTTTTTCACTCTATGGAGCTGTATTCTGCTCTCAGCGCTGTGCTAAATGAACCTTGGTGGGTCCTTGATGTGACATCAAGTGGTTTTTAGTTTAGATTTCTAAATACACAGGCCTTGGAGCAAGTCAGCCTTTCTTCTGTGCAGCCAGTTGTCACTTTTTGCTCTGTGTGTATCTGGTTTCACTTTAAACAAAAACAGTTTTGGACCATTACCGTTTTATCTAATTGTATTCTAACAATACAGTTAGAAGTGGTATGCTAAAAAAGTTGTTAATAATCATGTGAAACTGTGTTGATCCAAGTAAAATGACATAAAGCAGTTACAAGTGTTAGACCTAACCAATTTAAGAACAGGGTGTATAAATCCAGATGAATTTGCAACTACACATTTTAAAGGGTGTTACAGTTGTATGTGCACATTTTTAAATTCTTAGTTTATCTTTTTCTGAAAGTTAAAACATTTATGACCTTAAATATTTATGGTGCTACTGTGGCTAATGAGTCAGGAGTGATCCATTAAGTAAATGGTCAAATGGTGTTTAATGATTACAGATGTGTAATCATTAAACATTGGCTCATTAACATTTAGCAGGCTGTTCTTATGTCTATTGAGGGAGAAATAATTTTTTCTAAACTGCAAATAATATGGAGAGACGGGAGTTATGCGTTTCTTGCATTGTGATATCTTGTTCTTTTAGATCCTTATTTCATAAGGCGTCACCAGTTTCTTTGACATAATACAGTGCAGTATGAACATACTCATTCATCTTTTCCTCATACAAAGGATGGCAGACAAGAAGATGTTGCCAGTCCTCAGACACACATTGAATAAACTCAGAGCCGCAGTTACCACCTCAAAGAATCATCACTGAAAAATTGTATCTTAATGTAAATCATAATCATATTTTTAAATATTAAAAAGTTCTACTGTAGATTTGCATTTGTGTCAGTAGTTCAGTAGTTTCTGTGTCCTTTCTAACTTGTCTCTCACTGTCACCTAAATGTTATTTTTCTCCTCTGTCTCACTCTCGCTTTCGGACTTTCCTTCCTGCAGGATTAAAAACAGTGGGAGTCTCTGTTTCTGTCTCTCTGTGAAATGAGATACTGTAAAACTTCAGCTACTTTATGTAAGACTTTTACACCCAGACAGTTAAACACACTACTTTGTGAGGGTTTTATTTCATCTCTGTCAACCAGAGCCTTTGACTCAGAGAAGAAAAAGGACAAAAAATAGAGAAAGCGTCGAAGATAATGATACAGTAGATAAGAGAGAAAATACAGAAGTCTGAGACAGAGGAGTGTAAGTATAGAAAGATCAAATATGTTATTGTGAGTTTGAACTGCTTCAGAGAGACAAGCAGACAGAGAGAGAGAGGTAAACAAAGACAGAAGTGGAGGTTTTCTGTTGCTCCTCATCTGGGATGTGTGTCCAGCCAACAGGTTTTGGCTGTGGCCTCTCATTCAATGCAAATGGGGTTTCCACCGTACTGTCTGTTACTGTACTGCTACATTATCTTTGCTGAGGCTGGGGCACCATGATAACACTCCGCTTGTCCTCTAGTCAGTTGCTCTTTTTCTTTTCATTGCACGATATGTGTGCTGCTCTGTCAGTTCTTTTTGTTCTTTCACTTTTTCATTATCTGTCTACCATCCATTTCTGTATTTATGTGTCAGACTCTCTTCTCTGACCCGCTCACCCTGACTCTCTCCATTATCCTGCTGCCATCGTAGAAACAGATGGAGCCTCATTGCTTTTCAAAGACAATTTCATGAGGCTTTTTCAAAGTATATCATGCAAGTTCAGGTCTTGACTTCGTTGTCATATATGTGGTGCAATGTTCTGATCACCTGACTACCACTACTCACAGCAAAATAGTCTGTTAGTCAGGTCTGACAGATATCAGGTGCACATTTTACAAATTTAATAAACATCAAATTTACACCTAAATTCATAAAATTTCTTACAATTATCACAACTTCAATGTTAGACATGTTATAATGTGTTGTAGTATGTTGTAGCTAAACATGTGGCTCTTTTGGAGTTCTGGAGTTATTTTAACATAATATAACAAATGTGTGAAAGGTTAAAGTCCATTATGTTGGAGATGTAAAACTGGAATTTTTGTTGACAAATGAGAATAACTAACTCTACAAAGTCATCCCTAAATGAAACATGGTGACCATTTATATCCTATAGAACATATTTTCCACTATTTTGAATGGTAAGACTTTTTCTTGAATTAGGAAGTCAGGATAGAATTAGGAAACTGGTCTCTTCTGCGCTGTAATGACAAGGGCAAATGTCCGAGTACTATTGATTAAACCACACATCAGTTAAACACTTTTGTTACTTAATCAGGATACACACATACTCAGCTGACCTGGCATTAAAACTGCCCTTCATCTATATCTCAGCTTCAGTCTCCCTGATAGAATAAACTGAGTTGTTAGAGACTTGTCTCTGCTGATAGGAGAGACAGAGACAGACAGTGAGATGTCTATGTCCATCGTGTCTTGCAAGGTCCAAAAGTTCCCACAAATCTTCAGGAAAATATCTTGAAAAGACTTCCTAAAGAAGCTGCTGGGGAAAAAGTTGTTTTAGGGTTGGAATATTAGGTTAATAACAGGAGGATGAGGTTTAACTGAAGGGTGAAGTCGGCGGAAATAATCTTAATAAGTCGAAACTGAAGGATGCAAGGGTGTGTGTGTTTGTGTGTGTTAGCATGGGAGATGGTCACACAGGTGAATGTCATCTCATTATACCTGTGTGTTCATTTTTCTCTGAGGACAGACTGCAGTGGTTAAGCTGCATAATACATTTGAAGATATACGCTGACATTTTGACTTTTGGTATTTTGCTGCAGCAGGAATTTGAGGTGTTTGATGTGGTTTCTATTGTTATTAACCTCCTTAGTTAGTGATGCATTTTATCTTTATTGAGCTCAGACTATGCTGTTGTTCTCTTCTTTGCTTGTAAAAATGTGTTTGTATTATATATTGATTGTGATGCTTTTTTCTAAACTTTGTTTCAGACCAAGTGTTGTGATACAACCTTTACTGTCTCCCTCTCAAGGATTTCTTTAGCCTGTTTTTACCCTGAATGTCTAATGTTTAGTCATGAGTGGATTTAAGATTGGTGTTTAATAGTAAATTGGAAAAAAAATGGCTTTGGATTCATTCTCCAGATTAATCTGTTAAGTGTATGTGTAGTGCTGACCCATCACATACAGTACTGTACAGGGCATTGGAAGTTATTTGGCACTGGAACTCTGTGAGGGGATGTTGAAAATAGCAGAGCAGAGCTGGAAAGTAAAACTAAGGCCCAGTGACTGTCCTTTTACTTGATAGCCTACACCTTGAGATGTATCTACTCAGTTAACCATGGAGGGAGCTACAGCAATGTAAGATTTCAAAAGATACACTAACAGCATTAATTCAAGACTCCACTTTTACTGCTGAAATTGTAATTTATCTTTGGGCATAGACGCACAAAGACTTTAATAGAAAGTTATTCACTACAGGACAGTTTTACCGTTTCTTCCACAACTCGACAGTGCTCAGTAACTACCTGCTTAACAGTTTTAACGATTCTCACCTGTCTGCACTATCACTTCATGAGCAGATGATCTGCACCAACATCAAAGGCAGAACAACAAAAATTCTCTCCAAGGGACAATAGATATTGAATTGAACTGCTTGTTACAGAATTGAGTAAAAACTCAGAAAATCTTAGGCACAAAAAATAGTATTGATACAACATGCAGTGATAACTGTTTGGTAAGAGATAATATAGTCTGTATATGTGCAATCCATACACTTTGTTTCACTAACAGATAAGTGGTCTAGAGATTAAAATGGGCTTGTTTAAATCTGCCCTACTAATGTTCCCATAAAGCAAATTATAAAGCTGTGTGTAATCTGAAAAATGTTCCAACCAATGGACCATTTTTTTAAAAAAAGAAAAGAAACTGCAACATGTTTTACTTCCTATATTAACATTTATTATGTTTTTATATTTGAAGAGAATGACAGTTGGACATTTTATTTATTGTTTTCAGGGAGTCGGCAGTAGCAAACCTGCATACTATATAACGATTTCTGTCATCTTGGATTATGTGACTGGAATGAGGTGAAATAAGTGAAGCCCACTCATGGGCATACACACAAATACCCATTTTTCAAAGTTGTTGATTAGTGTGTGTAACAAAAGAACAGATTTATTTATGTGGTGTTTACTGTGAATGGCAGCCAGCGTGGGATAACAACAGAGCGTGGAATCAATGGTGCTATAGAAAAGAGATATTACCCTCCCACAGTCAATTCTTTATAAAAGGCTTGTTTATTCAAGCATTGGGGTAATTGAGTGAGATTTGTTTGATTGTGATCATGACTCTTCATGGTCAGGAATATCTCACTGGTTTGAGATCTAGCACTGCATTTATTGAACTAAGAACTCATATCCATGTGTACATGTGTATTACTTAAGCTATCTTAAACTCCATTAAACCTTTCCTTTTTGTCTTTTAACATAGAATTAAATCTGTAATGTGTGGCAGTGTGGCAGATTCCAGTGAAAAGTGCACAGGAATTAAAATTATATCAAACAAATGATTTTATGTGAAAATATCTGTCTCTCTTTCACTTGTAGAAATGTTTTATTTAGACCTCTTTTGGGGGAATTTAGTATTAGGAATTTAGTTCTTTCTTGATGATACAGAAGGATCATTTTGGTGGAAGTCATCTTGCTCAGGCACTATTCTTCTGTCCAGTAAACCCTGCAGCCCAGTCAGAACCCTCATTGTTCTGGGAAGCATACAGAAAAATAGGTTAAATGAGGAGTCAAAGGAACAGGAACACGTTCGTCAATGACCTTAAGAGTGATAGTCAAGACATGCTGTACCTATATATGCAGGAGTCCTCATGGAAGAGATCTGGTACTTTGAAAACCAGAATTTGCTGATATTTCAAGCATGGCATGTGAAACTCAGGTTAAAAATGAAAACAATGTAAAACAATATTACAAAAAATAATAATCAATTCTATTTTTCAATAAGCCAATCACGGAAACCCCCTGAACTACAAATATACGGGTCATACCATATCACTTCCTCTTCCACACTTCACTCATGCTGGTCAACGTGAAAACGCAAAATCAAACATACATGAAACTGAATTTCAAACGTACTCTCAGATCCTCCACATTCAACGGTCACATTTTTTGTCAGATTTTATTCCCACCTGGATTTGAAACAGGAACAACCTCCTTCATTTGATAGAAAGCTACCTCCTTCACTGAACTTTAACTGGACTCTTTGGAACTCAAGGACCAAAAACCCCAAAGGCCTATTTTGTGTTTATGTATTTTTTTGGTGCTGGCATTATTTCAATATGTTATTCAAAGCTTACCTGTATGTCTTGGACGTCACTGGTTTTCATATACAGTACACTGGCATCCCAACCGAACCTATCTTCTGTAACGTAGCTGGTCCTCATATTCAAACTCTCAATTCAATAATGTTAAGCTAATCACATATTCTACATATGATTAGCTGTTATGTTTTATTTTGAGTGCATGCTGATTTTTGTATTTGGTATATGTGTGAATGCAATTGTTCTACTCATTTCTTACAGCTGTTAAAAGCAAGGAGAATATTTCTGGAGAAACTAGTTTCCAGATACAAAGTATTGATAAAATGTAGATGAGATGAAGTGTGATTGCTTTTTTAATTTTAATTTATTTCATCCTTTATTTAAACAGGTAGTCTCACTGAGATCAAAATATCTTTTTAAAGAAAGATTAGAGAAAAGAGAAAGAGAACATATACAGCATTACCATGGACTTTTGGCTCATAAATACATTGTTGTTCAAATGACAGCTAGTTCACCAGTTAGAAAATTGAGTTTCCTAATGTTGATATGAGTCTTCGGGAACCTTTGAGCTATGAAGCTGGTCAGGACTTGGCCTGAAGCATTTTTTGAAACCTGGCAGGATCAGCTCTGAGGTGTCCCTCTGTGATACTGACAGTAATGGATATTCATCCCGCACCTGTCGGGATGCCAGAACACGGTGTAGTCTGGATGACCTTTACGAAAGGGTTTCCTTGTAATAATTTTTCACAATTATGAGATTGTGTCTTGGTAATTGGGTATGAATGATGTTGAGATGAAAACTGTTTTGCCATCAACTCCTCGTTGCCCAACTCCTAAATGTTTTTAGGCTTTAATAAATTAGAGCTCAATGGGAGTTTTGCTCTACAGAGAAACAACCTTGGATGTAATAAAGATATCAGGCGCAATGGTGACATCATACCTGCCTTATAAATCCAGGCAATAAAGTCTGAATGCTGAAAGCTTCCAGTGCAAAAGACAACAAAACAAAGTACTTAGTGATGTATCAAGCTCACTGCTCTTCATCTGAGTCCTGTGTCCAAAGCCCTACTTAAGTAAGTGTATTGTCAGTTGACCTCAGTAACAAGGAATGATGGATTAACATCACCTGTCCAGCACCTCATTTACTTCCTTTCCTCTGTCAAAGTAATTCTACACTCAGTTTAGATGATTCTGGCTACTTAACAGCTACACACAACACTAGTGATTCCTTAAATGTTTTGTATTTACCTCCAGATGGGCCTGAATGCTGAGATGCTACTTCTTAAGATCTGCCAAGGCCTGAATGAGACAATGATTGAAGAGGAGTTGGTGGCCAAAATGAAATCTCCTTTTGTCAAAATGATCACTCAGTATACTTCATCATTACATCTTTATTTGTAGTGCTTTTTATGAGGTGAAAACTAAAGGATTGAAATTATAAAGTAGTCCACAAAACATCCAATTTATTTATCTGCCTCTAAACATCAATATGCAACAGGGAATATACTGCTGGAAATATGGGATTATATAATGTCAGTTTGGTGTTTGGTGCTATTTCTTTATTTGACATGCAGTATAATACCTAGCTGGATGCATATATCATCATCAAAGAAAAGCAACAGATGAAACTGATAATGGTTATCTCATGTACACTGCTTATTGCCCATTCATTGGTCTTAGATAATGGATTAGGAAGGACTTTGGGTTCATTTAAGGTGGGTGTAACTTGGTTTCTATCAAGTGCTGTGCATTTGTTGGGGAGTGCCAGGTAGTTCACTGTAGCTCTCCAAGCTGATGATGCATTTTTATTTGAGCAGCCTTAAACTGCCGTAAAACTGGCTGTGAAAAGAGGCCAGAAAAAAAGTTACAGCACTTCAACGGGGCAATGAGAAGATCAAAGAAGAGGTGGAGAGATGGGGGGAGAACAGAGAAGGAATGGATATGGGGAGTGGCACTACTATCTGATTCCTCTACCGATTAAGAGGGGGCCCAGAAAGATGGAATGATAAAGGAGGAGAAAGGATGAAAAGTAGATAAGAAGATAATGGAAAAATCAAAGAAAGGGGTTGAAAAGAAAAGAGAGAGGGTGACTCCAAGTCTTCATCATGAAATGGAGAAAATTTGCCTGAATGTCACCAATGTTTAACACATAATTTTGTAATATGCATTTTTAGCTGTGCAAATAAATAAACTCAAACTCATTAAATCACAACTACACAACTGTGGTGACGATCAGCTGAAAGCCACATGGCAAAGAGCTTGAAGTAAAAGTGGCACCATAAATCATTCAATTCATTTAGAGCCAGCGAAGCTGCGCCAAGCTTTGTCTCTTCTGAACATATCAGTTAAGTTGTCTTTTCTCTGGCTTGTATAACTGCGAATCAAGCCTATTGCCAGACAGGAACGTTAATATTGGACGATTCTGCGAAACCCCAGATTACGTTCAGTTACAATGTTTATTTGTTGTTGTTGCTGTTTATATGTCGAATGCAACATTTCTGTTTGTGGAAACTGGAGTATTGTTAAGGTTAGGGAAAGACCGTGGTTATGCCAAATAAACTGTAATTAAAGGGATAGTTCAGATTTTTTTGAAGTGGGGTTGTATAAGGTGTGACAGCCCTCTCTCTTTTTCTCTTTCTCTCTTGCTTTCTTTCTCTCTCTTTCTCTCTTTATTTATCTGCCTCTAGTTCTGTCCAGTTACACTCTTGTTGTTTTCTTCCAAGAATGGAAGGTTAAGAGGTCTGTCAGAGTTGATCGGCTGCACCTGAGGAGGGAGTGGCCCAAAGGATATAAAAGGGCTGCTGGCCTAGGAGTTTTCCTCTTTCTTTTCTGCTGAACAGCAGCACCCCATCATCATGGCCTTTACTTTAGATTAGTTTGCTTTGAGCTTATGTTCCTTTACTTTTACAGCCAACATATGCATGCATCCACACACCCACTTTACACCACTGATTCCTAACATTCCCATATTTAAGTATGAATTGTTATGTTTAGTTAAATATCTTTTTGCACCGTTCATCAGTGTCTGGACTCTCTCATTTGTTGCAAGCCCTGAGCCAGATTTGTAACAAATGGGGGCTTGTCCAGGATCAAAAGATCTCTAGTATAGTATTTGATGGTTGCCAGTGTTTGGTATACAGCTAGAGATATTTGTTTCTGGGTATATTTGTAGCTGTGGCCTAAAGCAAGCATTAGTATTGGGGAGAGTCTCACACATAATTAAAGGGTGGTGTAGGTGGTTTCAGTTTAGTGTGGATGGAGGTTTGGGCTCCTAGTTTTGGCCATACCAGTAGGTTTGGGGCTACCTACCTGAGAGACTGCTTTGTTTGAAAAGATTATTACCTCTGGGCTGGTGTGATTAAGAGACAGCCAGTTAGTGGAACTATTTTCCTGATAGGTATTAGAACGATGTCCATTCGTGGACTTGTTGTTTTTTTTAGTTTATTTTTGTGCATTATTGTGGCTAGAGCAATTTTGCCGAGGGTACACATTCATGACTGTCTAGGTGGGTCACCAGCATGCTGGTTGCCTGGCTGAGTCATTGGGCTCTATGTTTAAATCACCCACCGCAACTATTGCATGAAAACTAGGAATGAGTCAGTCAGTTAGTTTTCCGGGTTAGGTAGATAGCCTGGGGGGAGGATGTTCTACAGGCTGGCTGTCATGCTAGGTTTGGGGTACTTATCCATAAGTAGTTGTCCATAGCAACAGCACTTTCTGACCCAAACAGCTGATCTGTGGCATAATTACAGTGTGTGGCATGTGTAGGATTATGGAAGTTCTACAGTTTAGAAAATGTAGTGCCAAAGGAAAGGGCTGTCTGATGGTAAAAGGTAAAAATATTCTAAATAGAGCGTACACTTAAACTGATTTATTTATTTATTTTTTATTTATTCTACTGCAAGTAATACAGTAACTAAAACTACCTCATACAACCCCACCTCAAAAAATTTGAACTATCCCTTTTAAGGTATGAATAGGGAAAGGAAACCAAAGCACTTTGTCATGGTTAAGGAAAGATTGTAGTTACAGTTGAAACAAGGAAATGTTACTTGCAGATTGTGATGGGACACAAACCCCAGTCTCCTGAATCTGAATGAAAGTCAGACTTGCTGAAATCCCATCCTCCACCATGACCTCCACACACTCAGGGTCCATCTCAATACTCACTCTTTCAGTCTTAAGCACTTATTGTAAATGCGCATTCACGCACTGCCAGGTACTAGACAAGTGTGTCCAACAGCTGAAATATGCCAACACAACCTACACTACATATTGTTCAACACCGGTCCAGTTGTTGGCTTCCTGCATGGGCACTGAATGCTGACATTCAGGGGTGGGCTGGCAACATAAAATCAGTCTGGGAATTTGTTGTCAAGCGGCCACAATTTGATACACCAAATTCGAACTGACACAACATGTTTGTTGAACGAATCATTAATTAAAACAACAACAACACTACAATCTGTTAATTTGTATTGTTTGTGTTAGGCTGATAAGACCACATAAGAGTGCTAAACATATCTATGCTTCTATTACTTTAAACTCTATTGTTCAATGGCACTGGCTGGTTATCTTCATAGAGGTCCCTGCAAAGACTTCCTCAAAACTTTCTCTGTCTCACTCAGGTTCTTCTGTTAAAAATGCATAAAACAGACATCATTTGGACTGTCTGACATGAGCATATAATATTGTTGTATTCATTAAATTCATGATAAATAGTCCAACCTTGACATGGTCAAATACATATGTAGTGTATTATGCAACATACTTGCTATTCATTCTATTTCTTGTAATGCAACATTAAATAACTTGAATGAAGTAGTCCAACCTGATCATAGGAATGATGTATTGTGCTCTACTTATTTACTTCAGTCACACTATATTCTATATAATATTGGGGTTGGGGAAGAAAAGGAAAAAAAAAAACCTCACAAGACCGGCCCACTGGGAAAATTCCCGAACTTCCTGATGGTCAGTCTGCACCTGCAAGACACAATATGTAAATTGTGAGGTGAAGAATTGGCAGATATGGACAGAATCTCCCTGTGTATACAGACAAATGTAGACTTAATGATCTGAGATTACAAATAACATTAAATCATTTTTCTATTAGATTTTTTTCAGGATTAACATTCACAAAACATACTTACATTGATCTTTGTATATTTATGTTCTTTGCTTACACATGCATAAAATAGTATTTCCATACACTGTAACCCCTCTGCTTGGTTCAATAATATTTGAAATATTCAAAATCATGTAAATGGACATAAATTATGATCTTTTTCTTTTGGATTATACTGTGTTACCAGATGTGTCACTGTATTTTTGATGTTTGATTGCAGCTGTGTTTTGTAATTCTATTAAATGTTTGATATGACGCAAAAATATGAAATATATATAAATGTATATAAAATATATAAATGTTTTTTACCGAGAAGAGAGATAAAATCTGTTTGTGGGTTTTTTGTAGAGAAGGAAACACATTTATTTCTTTTTACCAACTCAGTTGTTTGTAGGCATTCTGACATTAGCTAACCAATTCAGAAACACTTCATGTGACTCACTGTTGTGAATCGGAGCCAACAGCTATAGGTTCTGTATTTCAAAGCGCATTGACTCATCTGATTCCACACCACTGCTAAGCCAATTTACCGTAGCCAATCCACTTCACATTTTATTCAAATCAACAACAAATGCATGAATCAACCCATCTGTGGACAGTAGAACCTTCTTACAACTTGGGAGCCCAATCTCACTCTACTATTGAGAGGTGCAACAAGAACACTGCTTGGTTTGAGTAATTAGTTACATTAACTGTATGTGCACATTACTGTAAGTCTGGAACTGCTCCAAAGATGATCAATGGGTACCATCAACTTTGGGAATATAATTACATACGAATTTGCTTGAAGAGTCAATATCATTTTGGTAGAATTCAACTACACTCCACTACAATAAACAATTCCCGTGTTTCATCAAGCTCATGTCTTCCTAATTAACATCCACACACCTGAGGGTACAGTGGTACAGCTAATAAATAACCTTGAAATTGTTAACCAACAGTACCTCTTCGCATAGTTTTATAAGATGCTGTTGATAGCATCACTGTGATGTTAGTAAGACAGAAAGATCAGTGATGAAATGAGTGATTTAAAGTCAGAAGCAGCAAGCTGGAGGAGGGCACAGATGTTCTTACTGTTGCAACCAAGGAAGCTTAATGTTTCACAAACAGTCATGTTCTGTTTTTACAAGTGAGTGATTAAATATATCTTCACATTCTACATTTCACTGAAGTAAAGTTCCACCTGGTGAAACTCCTGTTCCGTGGACTGCTCCCTCACTCCCATGTGGGTGAATGAATGGCAACTATGTAAATGAAATGCATTGCATCACGCTGTAGAAAGGAAATGGAAGAACTGCCACCATCCCAGCCCACCAAACCAGCCATCTGCTCCAAACACTTTCTTTTTGGATAGTGTGCCAGCACATTAAATCCGAGACAACTTTTCCCCCCCCTCAAGAGTTGTGAACCTGTTTAATCAGCTCACCAGACCCTGTGCAGCCCCACAATATCCTATTTGATATGTAATATCCCAAAGAACTGTTTGCCTTCCCATTGTTTATATTTAGTGTAATATAGCATTACTTAGCCCATATGTGCCAGCTGGTCCTGCTTACTGTGCAATGTCTGCACCATCCTCTAATCTGAGACCTTGCACACTGTGACACTTTCCACACCTCAAGCTCCAATCCTCAGTGCCTCTAATTTATTTCAAGCAACTAATTCTTTCAAGCACAGCACACTGGACCATGACCCTGCAAGACAGTGTGCACTTTAATCACTGAAACCACGCAATGTGCCCAACGCTTGATTGAACTGTAAAAAACCTTAATGTACCTTAATTGACCTACCCCTTTTCACCAACTGTACCTGTTGTCCCCATGCCTAGATTCTGCTGTACACTGCCTCAAGATGCAGTGTACAGCAATGCCTATAAAAAACTACCTTATTGTAAAGCAATTTTCTAAATGTCCTTATATACACTCACTGGCCACATTACGTACATCTGTGCAATCTAATGCAATCCCATACAACAGCTCTGCCATAAATTCTACATTTATGAAGCTTATACATTTTCAGTTTTTGTTGACATTGTCAGAAAGGTGATAATTCTACTTTATGTTTATTACTGAGGTTTTAGTGAGTGGTAGTGGTGTACTGCAGTGCATTATACTGAAAAGTGTTCCTAATATTTTGCCATCCTCATGAAAGTTAATGGCATGGACAAAATATTAGGAACAACATTCAATATAATGCACTCCAGTACACCACCACCCACTATGACTGCAGTAATAAACATAAAGTAGAATTATCACCTTTCTGACAATGTCAACAAAAACTGAAAATGTATAAGCTTCATAAATGTAGAATTTATGGCAGAGCTGTTGTATTGGATTGCATTAGATTGCACAGGTGTACCTAATGAAGTGGCTGGTGAATGCATAACTTCATCAATAATTGCTACAGTTAACCACTACAATCACTGCACAACCTTACTGACCATGGGATCTGCTGTGGACATAATGCAGTCAGTTACAGAACTGTATAAAACTGATTGTAAGTCACTACTTTAAAAGGACTATACCAGTGGTTTTGTATGTTTTAGCCACAGATCTTAATTATTATACTTTACTGATGACTATTTTAAAAAGGATATGTGGGAGACTGTCCTCCCAAGAAAAAAGAAAGCATCAATCGTTACTATTAATGTCTGGTAATAATATATGATTATGGTCAGGAGACAAAGCCCTCTAGCAGCCATAGAAATTACTACTGTTGTCTGTCCGGAACAAAGAAGGAAATGATGTGACGTCAGGTTGGCTGGGCAAGTCAATAAATCATCAGACTCTGACATGAGATACCGCTGAGCATGAGCAACAGTCAATGTTAATTTCTTTAAATCATGAATACGATTGTTCCATGACCTTAACCAGTTCGGGTAATTTAATTGATCTTCCCCAAATCCTAACCAAGTCTGAACTGCAACTGTGTAAGATCAGAAAACAGTTTTATTTTTGTAATGGTTTTGGAAGGCACAGATTCCCTCCTCATAGATCAGAAAATGTTTATGTTGCTCTTGTGGGCATTTATAAACCATATGTTTTTATTTCTTATTTTGGTGGACTTATGGATATAAAGAGTTGTTTCATTGATTTCCTACTTTTCAGACAGCTATTGGTTTCAGTTAATATCAGTCCACTATGTGAACTCACAGCGACTTGACTCTCGCTTGAAATTGATGCACAGAGAGTAACCTTACTTTCTATCTATTTATTTTGTTTGAAAAAATAAGTTAGTTTTCTCCAGTTAATATATTTGTGAAGATGCACTGTTTTGAAAGCATTTCATGGTTGTCTAGTATATCTAGTCTAGTACATATAAGAAAACATGGGCATGGTAAAACATTTAGTGAATTTATGTTGTTTCTTGCAGTTACGGGGCTGTTGTTTAAAACATTTCTTTTAAGTTTCAGGGAAACTTAATTGCTGCCAAGATTATGTTCAGTAGGAATGTTTTTTCCAGGTAAGGAAGGGCTTCGTTCTTGCATAAATCATTATTTCGTTAAGTAAACACATCCTGCCTCTATCACAGCAACCAAGACTATTATCTTTTGCTACACTGCCATTCCCGTGAGTGCCTATAACTCATGCTTTAGTTGCTATGGGTGGATATTGTATTGCAAGAATTGATGCTGTAGGAAAACTAAAGAAACATGTTGTCAGTGGACAATTTGCAGATATGTTTAGTATGAACATTTTACAACTTTGCAGATACATTCATTCAAAACATTTGCGCATTATGTTGATAAAAAACTTATTTTGGGTATCATTACATTTCTCACATTTTCTGTTGCACATTAGCAGTATACAAACAGAATGTCTATCCATGAGATGGAAATTACAACTCTGTCTCTTCATGTCAAGTCACAGACAGCACAAATGTGCTGTAACCAGTAATTTCAAGTTAGTCAAAACATAACAGACCCTTGTATTCACAAAACCATTGTGACAGTGACCATTACATTCTTGCTTACATTTCTCTATCTTGTTATCAAGCTATTAACTTATGTGCCACAAAAACATTTTCTACACAAATTCCAGGAAGTGGGTTTGAATCACCAGGATCAGTGCAATGTCTTTCAACTGCCATTTTGCAGCCAAACAACATCTCATTACTGATGCTGACCTATTTTTTAAGCAAATTTAAGGTACTACACAGATTTTAAAGTCAGAAAACAGTCAAACACTTGTCAGGTGTCAGATTTAAGCAGAACTGTTTCAAATCTCCCTCTTGTCTTGACCCTTATGACAAAATCAAACACGTTCAATATTCTCAGTCTTTCTTCTTGGCTCAAAATTTGGTTCAACATCAATTAGGTGATTTGCAGTCTCACAGCAGGCAATAGGTGCACTCTATTTGGCTGACAAATCAGTGGTAGTGACAGTTGGCTGTAGTAACCATGGTGATGCCAGTGTTTACAACAGCAACTGCCAGGTGACGGCAGACCCAGCAGCTAAAAGAGCAACAATTGATTCAGGCTTTTTTTATGTTCCATCTGTGGTCACACATTTCGACAGTCATAAGTACAGTAATTACGTCCCTCTGCCTTATAGTTTGCAATGAACCCTCGCCCTGCCTCAACAGCCTGTTTAAACCAAGTCCTTACAACTGTTGGTCACATGACCAATGGCCCCAAAAGACATTCTTGTTTACTCATTCATTATAAAACAAAAGGCTGTAAAACAATGAATACATTTTCTCTCAGTGCTCAGTAAGCACTCATTGCAGTGGTGAAACACCTAATAAATCCATGGCTTTGCCTTAGTGAAACCAAGCGGCACGTTACGTTACTTATTGTGACCCCAGATTAGGAGCATAGGCATGGCTATCGCTATTTTAGTGTGTTCAGTTCATGGAAGTTACTTCTAACATTTTGGTGGCCTAAAAAAGTCTTCAGCATTTGGTTGTACTAAAGGACCCTCTAAGGAGTCAGCTGTTCAGTTTTTACAGTAAGTACATTTTGTTTTAAGCCTGTTTTTCGCTAGCCAAAATTAGCATTAGCATTATCACAGTTAACAATAGACTGTAAATGCACAATGCTAAACAAGTTAGCAGCTACTGTTCAAAATGCCAAACTCGAGACTTCAAAATGGGAGTCCACAAACCATTAGGTGACGTCATGGTGGCTATGTCCATTATTTTTTTTGCAGTCTGTGAGTGAAACATAATTTTAAGAAGGTATTTAGAGTTAGGTTTAGTCTGTAACTGCCATTTTTTAAACTTGGCAGAATGACAAGGGCTATAATCAGAAAAAAATAGAAAAACTCCTGTTGTGTGATACCTGTAAAAAACTTGTACATAGGAGATAAGTGTGTCTTTCTTTGTGTGTCTGTGCATTTAAACACCTTAGTCTACTGATACTCTCAACCCAGACAGATTCTTATCCTGTGAGACATGCCACTCCCTGTCTCCTTCCTCTGTCTTTCACCATCTTATTGCTGCCACAATTACTTCCCTTCTTTTCCTCCCCCCTGCCATCATCTTCCCACCCGGACTGTCCACCATGAGATGGCAATTACAACTCTGTTGACACACTGACTCCGCGGGGGACTTCGCCCGCTTTTTTCTGTCCTACAGCATCTGTCTGTCTGTCTGTCTATCACCCTTTTGTCTCCCTGAGTCTGCATGTTTCTGTCTCACTCTGTTTCCATCTACACTTCTGTCTTTCTCTTTCTGTCTTCCTCATTCAGCACTTCAGCACCCACGGGTGTTCCTTTCTCTTTTTGCACTCTTCCTGCACCTTGTGTCTGCCTCTCTCTTTCAAGTTCCTTTTTGATTTTGCAAGTTTTCCTCTTCTTCCTTTCCTTTTCCCCAGCTGCTGAGACTTTTCTTACTGAGTCCACTCATACAGAACTGACCTGCTACTTCATGCCCATCATGGCTGCAGCTGCAGACAGACACTACCTCTGCTGACTGTCTGTTTTGATTCTTTTTAAAAAAATGTTATCATCAGGTTTTCCGTGTCTTACAAATTCTTTCAGGAGCACTTAGGGCTTTTCATTAAGTCACTGAGATAAATGATATCAGCCCCAGAAGCACAGTGCAGTTATACTGCTGAGTTTATGATGTGAAAACAGCTTTATTTCCGCTCTGTAGCGCTATGGGAGGTTATACTGGGACAGCCCATATATCTAAGAATGTGTCAGTTCCATCAGCGTGTGTGTCTGAGTGTATGTTTGTGCGCGCGCGTGTGTGTGTATGTGTTGTGGAAAAAGGCCAAGTTAGTTGGCAAGACTGTGTTTAGTGTCAGCTTTTATTGGAAATCACGTAGTGTGGAGAAATCACTGCTTTTAGTAGCTCTTATTAAGTGTGGATATAAAACACTACCTGGAGTGGCTGGTGCTTGTGGTCTTTGAATATCCATGTAATATTGCTGTAGAAAACGCAGCTGTGTGAAAGTGAGAGTAGGAGGGTGCTTATATTACTTTGTGCATGTGCATTTTAAGACTTAAATGGACTATGCAAATTGTTTCCATTTTAAATTTCAATAAAGAATTAAAGATAGAGTGAGAGCCCCATGGGATTTAATCCTAGAATTTAATCCTACTTTTTCAGTATTGACAACCTATTCGCTCAGCTGCAGGCAGTACAAGCAGTAAAACACTGATACAGTACTGCATAAAATAAGGAATAATTTCATTTACAACACATTTTCACTCCCAACTCGTCACATACCAAAGCTTGGTCAGCTTAGCGTAACTTTTTATCGCACTGGGTACCCCTCCAGCGTCTTTTTTCAACATGCAGTATCAAGGCAGACACTGTTGAAAATAATTGTTTTATGGTGTTACAACGCTTTGGTTAAGGTCTGGTTAGGTTTAGGCACAAAAACCACTTGGTTAGGGTTAGGGAAAGATCATGGTTTGTGTTAAAAACTGTCCCAACTAGTGGTTAAGAACAGCGGTTGGAAAATCCAGTTTTTGCCATCTATTTATCTAGCCATCCACCCCACCACCTCTGAATGTGGAAATTTGTCACCTTATATAGATGTCATTGGTCTCAAGGCATCTATTTCAGATGCTGTGGGAGCTTCTATAGAAGTCTATTGGGCTACCCTACACATTGAAAAATAACGCTAAAGGGGTACCTAGTATGTGATGAGTTGAGAGTGAGAATGGGCTGTCATTTAACACATTTAACATGGAAATTGTCAGACAACTTTATTAAGATTCAGTTTATGTCATAATAAAAAGAGTATAAATTAGGAGTCAGGAAGGTCATCCAAGGTCACATAAAATCAAAAGTGATTCCTCATTCATATAAATAGTTCATGTCTATCAAATAACAATAGTGATTGTGCAAACAATTAATTTTGGCAAAGACATGGACACATACAAGCCACATCAATCAGCAATCTTAGTAGCTTCAGGGCCTGGTCAGTCCAACATTCAAATAAAAAAGCATAGATGTTTCTCTAGAAGTTCATCTTTTACATGCAAATGGCCATTTACCAATAACAAATTGTCCTGACAGTTCTGACCTATAAAGGGGATGAAGATCTCGACAGTCCAAAATAGAGGAAGCTGTGTTGCAACATCAAATTTTATGTACATGTACCCCCCTTCCAGAATATAAACTGCTCTACAAAAGAGGAATGGTTTGCCATCAGCTGTCAGAAAGGAGTCAATAGTAAAAACATTTCTTTTAAACGGTTAACTAAGGGAGTTGGGAGGGGTCAGAAACTGTTGTTCTAACCCTTGACGGGTTAGAATATCTCAGCAACATATGGGTCAGTAGATATGCATCATTGTTAGAACACAAAGTTTGATGGGAAGATTTTTAAAAAGCAAGAGTTTAACATTCACAATGAAAGGTACATTTATACAATACTTTGACTATTTGACGGCACCCTTTGGACTTTTAGATACAGAGGACATTCACACTCTGTCAACTTTTTAAGTTTTTGCTCACATTGTCTTTTCATATTTATTCAATTGACATTTAACCAATCAGATCGCTCCCTGACTCATAGGGCCCCCTCATTATGTTGCTGCCACTACTAAAAACTGTCCCGTCACTCCACTGCTGTTGTTTCTAGACACCGCCTCCACCCCACAGTCTGTACAGCCAATCACCACCCCCAGTGTCTAGACTGTAATGGGATAAATGTGTCATAATGCTGCCAATTCCACAATGGCATCTAATTACCAGATTCTATGTCCTTCGATAAATTAAATAATGTAGTACATCATCACTGAAATCAATACAAATAAGATCTCATTTTGGACTGTGGAAATGTTTCACACTGCTTTTATATCATGATGCAGGAAAAAAAAACAGGTTTCAATGTAATATAAAATCTTGAGCTTGTTGATATTATCTGTTTGCTTGCTCAGTGTAGATCAATAATTTGTGCAGTCTTCCCTCTCCATTAAAATTAACCTACTATGCCCGATGACTGAGATCTTAATAACACTCAGCTCAACATTGGGCCTCATTATCAGAATGTCAAGAAGATCTCGCCCAAATGTACTGACTCACCAGTGTACCTTAATGCTAAGCACATTTTTGCAGGTGTGAATTAATATGAATTAGCAGAAGACATGTGATCTTTAAGGTAAATCGTTTTGAGAGTTCACATACAGCAGTGGGTGGTGTTAAATGTTTAAATCTTGACATATCCTAATAGTGTCTTGAATATTAATCTGCATCACAAACTAATGTATCTGAGATCAAATGTTACATGAGATTACATCAGAGAGAGCCAGCATGTGTGTGGATGAAAGTCATAGACCAACAAAGAAAGATGGGGGGAGAAACATTATGCTGAGGAAATAGAGAACATGGAAACACATGTATATAATGTGATGTGTTGTAATTTAATTGTAAGTATTTAGCCTCTTTAAATAAAAGCTACTTCCTGCATGTGTGAGCGTTTTCCAGCATGTGTCAGCGTTTGTGTGTGTGTGTGTGTGTGTGTCTGTGTTCAAGGGTGGTAGACTGCTGGGGACAGGAAGCCAGAGGGACATGAGGAAGCTGTTTGATGTCATCACCATGTGTCCTTTCTAGTTACCCTTGGCTGTAATCTATGGTGAGACGCTGTCCGAGTCCCTCGTTAGTTACTGGTAACTCTCTTTACTGTAATGTCAACCTCCGGAGGCAAGGTTGACTCCTGGACTGAATATCAACATGAACAGACATATGGCGAAGGTAGATTGTCATGAATATTATATCTATCGTCACATGAATAAGAACATGATTATGATGGTAATGTGGTTTTCCCGTCTGTGTGTGAGATTTAAGATTCTTTTCTTCAATTATGGCAGCAGTGCAAATGTGAAAAGAAGATGTTGTACTAGAAGATTGTACTAACATTTAGATTATTCTATGTGAAACCTTATTTTTTGTTTATGATGCTTTTGTGGGTTGAAGTGGAGGAATAGGACCTCTTTTTTTTATATAAAGGAATGCATTCTAATTGAATGGTTGTGGCCCAACAAACTGAGATTACTGACCTTACAATTTATGAGGTCATAACCTGCCCCTGTAATCCGCTATGTTTTCTGTTCCAGAAGGCTGTGTAATCACACTCAAGTCAGGTGGGATTTGACCCCCCAACCTGCCAGATGCAAGCTCTTCTATCATCAGAATAGAGGTATACCTTGAGGTCACACAAGCTCAATGTTGTATGCATGCAAACACAGAGGCATAAAGACTCAAATTTAGATGCTTGTGTTTATGAAATGTTAAATTTTCGAACATGTTTATTAGCTTTATTTTTTATTTAATTATTTATCCTAAAAGAGAACCCGTCATTATTACATGTGTGGTTTTTTCCTACTCTTGATATGCATGAAAACACACCTAGCCAGCCCTAAGGGTTTTATTTTCATGGCAGTGCAGATCAAGTGCAGTGACCTTGTACCAGCAAAGGGGTCATTTGACTGCAAGCCTATGTGCCTTTATGGCTTTCAATGGCATTGCCTGTACCAAATTATGTGAGGAGTGTACGACAAAGGGGTGTCAATTTAAAAAAAATAAGAATCTGAGTGCAAGTGTGATTGGATTGCAATTGAAATCCAAAAATATACTAGAGAACCTATCTATTCAGACCCGCTTCAATCCAAAAGGCCTGTGTTATTTTTATTGCTTCAGTTAAGAGTGCAATATCGGGCCTCACCAAAATCACACAACCCCTCTTTTATTTATGGTATAATTACTTACCTCACTATGACAGAAATACAACAAGTGTAGTAGACATGTTTACTGGCACTTTGAAAATGCAATTGTACAAATGCTCACATTTTTTTTTACATGAATGTAAAACACTACACTGCTATACAAGTTGTTTCACGTTGCAACATTTGCGAATTTATAATATTACTTCAGGGTACCTACTGGAGTTTTTGACCACTAGTCCAGCAATGGAGCAATATTCTTTGGAGTGGTACCCTTTTATGTTAGTATCTCGTGCAGTGCACAAGGACGCCCATGCAAGTGAATGATCCCATACACATTTCTGTCGATGGGCTCACACTATTCCACTGATAAATATATGGTAGTGTTAATAACATGCCATAAAACGTAGCTAACAAAGGCAAAGGAAGAAAAAGACCACTAACTAGCAAACACACATGTAAACAATGTAGATTTTAAATTCTTCCACCTGTACTAATAGATATGTTCTTTAGTTGGACATACGAGTGATTTAAGAGAATTTATAGCATTCACCATATTTAAAGTATGAACTAACTTCATGGTTTTTATGGTTGCTGTACAGGGGAACATCTTTATAGAAAAAAATCTTTATAAAATCGCAGAATGTAGAATATTCTCTAGTCCATGACTCTCATGTCCCCTTGACCGCCTCCCATCAGTCAACAGGGTTTAACCTCACATAACAATTTAGGGGCAATATTTATGCTAATGATCAAATCTCACAAACAATAAGTTCGACAATTCACATTTGGGCAGTCAAGAGAGCTTGTTGAATCCTACCTGGAACACTCATATGAGCATGCCTCACTAAAATAAGAGGTTCAGGATAAGAATATGAAAATGTTATTGTATGTGGCCTAATACCTTTGTTTACAAAATAAATAAATAAAAAGACTCCACAGGGTACGTTTTCAATTTGCCATATCCGGCTGGTTCCCACATAGGGGAATTTGAACAGGTCCCTCCTCTACATTACCAAACTGTCGGTTCACCAGAGCAAGGTGTGCACTGCATTTAAAAGGGATAAGAGTAGTTGATCTGATTGTCCTTGATTGATGCCAGCCGCTATCACACCCACTGATAATTTAATCCTCCTAATCCAACCACCTTTACAACTGTGCTGCAGGTGCTCTGGTCATGGAAATCTATTGGTCACACAAGAGAGAGCTAGTGCCACCTCCTGCACTTTGAGTGATAAAAACAGGGGCAGAGTCTTTACACAGAGTATAGGTAAGAATATGACGTATAAAAAGCATAAGGAGCCAAACATACAATGAGGGCAGAATATGGGAAATGCCTTTCATTTGAGAGGAGCTGGTAGGTTACACCAACTTAGAAGCTCATCAGTAACTGTGCCAGGACTAAAGCCTCCATCATCAAGTACACTTACAGTATCTCCTTTCTAATAAACACTGACTCCTAATTTGGCAAACATTTACCAGGGTATAAAGCCCAAAACAAGGTGAGGTGGAGGGGAGTTTACGATACCCTGTGGTGCAGTAGAGGATGAAAGCACACTGGCTGGGGTCCCGCTGTTAAAAAATCCCCCAGCCAACAGACAGTATTAAAGTCCATTTCAAAGTTGGATATGAGCTTCTGAGAACATGGGGCTATATGCAATTACAAGCTGTGGAAAAGTCAATAAAAACAATCTGGCATGGTTCTTCTTCCAATCCTGATTCACTCTCTCAGTCTCTAAAACCAAGCCTTGAGTGGCTTTGGCATCATCCAGCCCTATCAAAGCACTGCAGGAGGCAACATGGAGAGATCAGTTTATCTGTAACTTACTGTGGCAAGTTTACTCATCAGATATTAAGATTTTTAATGAACATAATTAAACCCCATTTATCAATGCAACAAGGCTGTTTTCACCAATAAAGTTGTATTATGATCTGCACGCTCCGAAGCTCATCTCTTTATGCAATTTACTAACAAAGGCCATGAGTTAATATAATAATAGCAAATCATTAACAATATTGACTCATGAAATCAGAAAATGTGCTAGAAAAGGCTAGTTGCACAGGGTTGTTTGGCAGGGAAGGTACTGTATAGGACAGAGCAGGAAAGATAGGAGAAAGGGTAGAGATGTCTTCTCATCTTTGGAAATTCCCCATTCGGCTCCAGGGCGGAGAAGGAAGGATAAGGAGACGAGAGAAGAGCTTGTTAAAAATAGAATGATCAGACAATTGGAGGGTGAATGAATAGAAGGCAATATGAGAATTTAGTTTTTGTTGGGTTTTTTTGAATCACACTTGTTTAAAGGATCCATGTCTAAGATTTAGTGGCATCTAGTGGAACAGACTTGGTAGAATGGAATATAATATTCATATGTATGTTTTCATTAGTGTATAATCACCTGAAAATAAGAATCATTGTGTTTTCGTTACCTTAGAATGAGCCGGAGGCTGCCCTGTTGCGCCGCTATGTTTCTGCAGTAGCCCAGAACGGACAAACCAAACAATGGCTCTAGAGAGGGCCTTTTGCGGCCACCATAGGTTCTCCTATATGCTTGGAAAAGAACAGTGAGGGGAGGGCTATTCATTTGGTTGCAATCTGCAACCTCACCTCTAGATGCCACTAAATCTTACACACTAGTCCAAAAATATGCTGTTCAGTTAGATCACCCACATCCAATTTTCTCTAACAGTATTATGAAACACTAACATTTCTTTACTGGCAGAGGACAATCCTAAGCATTTGTCTCCACTCATATGTGGAACATTTGGATCTTACACTCTGCCCCTGTTCCCGTTACTGCAATTACTCCAACACAGACACTTTCCAGGAGTCTTGATATATTAGAGGCCATGGCCTGACAGGAGATGTATTACATGTAAATGAAAAAGTAGGGGTCAAAGGCTTACACAGCACTTTGAAACGAAAACCTGTATTTTTTCCCCACATGTAAGTAAGAATGAAGTACCACTATGTTTCAATGTGCTGGACCATCTACAAAAAAGACATTTTCTCCCTACCAATGGATTTGACTGTACCTGCAAATGCAAACAAACACATGGTGTTTATGCATAAAAAGGCCAACAATGATTGTTTTGAGTCTACGAGGCTATATGTAGCCTACAGAGATACATTCCCACATCTATAACAATTAATTAAGCATGAAATGATAAAACAACATTACTTGTAAAACATGTAGCATGCCTGTGGAGATATATGCTGGTCTCAGAACTGCAGTCTTTTAGCTAAAGCCAGCAGATGGAGTTTTAAATATGTAACAAGCCACAGGAGACCCTCACATCAATTAGGTCTTTTTTTTCTAGCAGCACTGCAGTCAGTATTGTAATACTGCATTAACACGAGACTGCATTGTCACTGTGTGAATTCCTAATGTGATTATGAGTTACATAACCATAGTCACATTTGAGGACATGATCAATGTTGTTTGGTCTATATACAATATATAACCTTTAAAAAACAAAAACAAAAAAAGAACAAGACACAAAGCTGTTGAAATTGCCAAATAGGTTCATTGCCACTTATATCTTAATGAAATAATAAAGGTGGAGGAGATGAGAATATGTGGGATGGATTTTTTCTTTATTTTGCTTGGCTAAAAATATAATTTAAAAAAAGAAAATATTAAAAGAAAAAAGGAAAAAAGAACAACAGAAAAAAATTAAAGAATTTGAACACTAAAAAATGCATTTTGCTATGCTGTCAAGTACTCAAGCTTTCTCAAATACTTTTGAGGAGTTGCTGCTTGCCTTGTCAATGGGATTTATTTGGGGTACAAGCAGCTAGAATTTATTGTTCTTCTTCTTGTGCCCTGAAATATCTGGGTCTCAGAAACTGTAACAGCTACAGTTCCCAAATTTGGCAGATAGGCTGGAAATCTCACCCAATACTCAGACAAAAAAAAGATCTAACTTTTGAACCATAAGACTCAGAAACAAAATTGTTTTTTCCTGGATTCAGTGGATCCTGACAAATCTATCCATATAAGCCCTGCCTATTTGCGCCTCAGTAGATTTTCCATCATTTTGAATTTTGTCCAAGTTTGTTTTTTTGCTACTCCCCCTACAAATTTTGAGCAATTTGCATCAAATTAGGCACATAGCATATCTAGACTGAGCCAAAAAAGGCATTTTTCAGATTTTTGGTACTCTATACAATTTTAAATGTATACATTTTTAAACCTGTGTCTTTAATTCAATTTTACATGAACGCTCATAAATCAAAATTGGCTAAAGCGATTGTAACCAAACTTGGTGCATGCGTTTGAATGCTAGGTCAGAGCTTCGCTACACAGTCTTGAGATATTTTGCCACTAGGGTGCACCACAAATGCTAAAAGTTTACATTACGTTTACAGCTTCATGGATTCATATGAAATTTGATATACACAATCTACATTCATGAGTCAGTCAATGCATAAAATCTGGTAATGACTGATTAAAGTGGGCATGGATTATTACAACAAATCTAAATTTCAAGACATTTCACATTCCAAACTTGAAAAAATCAAAAGAAATCACCCGTATGTCCTACAGAGCTGAAATTTTTTCAGCACATCCACTGAATTGTGACAAAAGTTTGCCTCAGTGCAACCTATGGTCAATTCAGAAGTCTGTCACTATATATTTTTCAAAACATGCATCAATCAATTAATTAACATCTATATCTCCTCAAGTCTTCATTCAATTACTACCAAAACTGACACAGACATTCTCTAGATGGTAGATATCAAGTGCTTCAAATGGTGTTCACATTGGTCAAACAGTGAGTCCACAGTGATATTCAATATCTTGCTGTAATTTGAACTGTAAGCACAACATTTTCTATTTCATCACATTTTAAACAAATTTCACTAAAATATTAGACAATAAACTCGAGAAAAGCAGGTTAATATGTGATTTTTTTTCCAGAATTCTATCCCCAAAAGCTAAATTGTTGTGTATTTTTTAACTATATAGATGGAAAAACCTCAGTTTTGCGTTTGATGTCATTGCCTCAAGTTGTGAGAAAGTGTGTGGTGCCATGTGTCCCCATTGGTGCAGTCAGTAAGTCACCCTCTCTGAGAATATAAAGGTCTAGGGTTCAAATCCTCAGGTGGCCAATGTAGCAATTCATTCACGTATTATATTTTAAAGTGTTTATTGAGGTCATATTAAGTCGAACAAGAATCCAAATGCTTGCAATCTGATTGGACCCTGATCATTACTGCTTGTGGCTATATTTTAATAATCTTTTATTTTTGTATAGTTTCTGTTTTTGTTTTTATAGGAACCACTTTTAAGCATTTTTCAGCTAGAAGGACTGGAGGCAAGTCAACATCTTACCTTTAAACAATTCTAAGGTTTACAAATTTTAAACAAATATTCTGCCAATGTGTTGTTTCCCAACTGCCACAACTTTTAATAAATTGGTTTAGATGTCTCAATGTAACCAACCATTTATTTCATAGAATATAGATAAAACAGAACATTAAACATAAAAAAACCCAAAAAATGTTAGTAAGTTCATTCAGAGAAATACAATCACAAATAGCTTTTTTCTTTATAATTCCTGGAGTTTTTCCCTACTCTTACTTCTTTATTTCTTCCATCTTGCTGTGTTCCTCCTAATGAATGCTTATCAATACATACTCATCGAACCAGAGAGCCCTGCAATATACCACTGCCATATGCACTCACTCTCTTTCCCTCTTTCTCTCTCTCTCCCACACACACACGCGCACACACACACACACACACACACACACACACACACACACTTGCATGCAGTGAGTCAGTGAGGCATCAAGGCATCAAGGAGAGGTCTATTCTGACTGTGGTCAAATGAGTCACCTGGGAATCAGACAACATCAATCCTGCTGTCAATACGGGACAGCTGAGCCATTCATCCTGCCCACCCGCAAGGGATGCAGGTGCATGCGTGTGTGATGGAAAGAGCGCATTTATTTATCGGTGCAGACAGTAAAAAGTATATCTTTGAGAGCGATAAAGTACATTTTACTCTTCCATGTACCTTGGCTACACTATCTACATCCCTCTTTTCAATTAGGAACGCTACAATTATTTCTCTTTTTCCTATCCCCTTCATCCTCTGGTAACCTTTTTTTTAAAGATGGTAAACACTTAGGAAATTCTGTTCTTTCTCTAACACAACTGTGTAGGTCTATAGGGAACATGGATATCAGTATCTATGCTCATAGGACAGAGTTTGTGGGAGCCCGTCAGTTTGTGTGCAGCTGAAATTCAGACAAGAAAAAAAAAGTTGATACTGCATGTATGTATGTGTATTAAAATCATGTCAAGCTCCTTAGACACAGCTGTACACACATACAGGATTGGGCATGTGTCTGTGACCCTGAGTTTAAATCAGAGAGGTCCTGTATAGGAATCTTTGTCCTGGTGTGTGTGTGTGTGTGTGTGTGTGTGTGTGTGTTCTCTCACTAGCCGTGCATTGCCTGAAGACATTGTTAAACAACGTTACCACTAGAATGCATCATCACCCTATTATCAACCTATTGCTGATTTTACACACACATTATTACTCATAAAAAGTTACAGATTTGTTGGCTTTCTCTCATTCACTCTCTCTGTCTCAGATATGGGTGATGCCCCTGGTCATGTTCTTTCTGACTTTCTCTGTTCTAGACAGGTGACCTACCAGGCTACTCTCCCATTTACCCTGTGTCTCGATCTCTATTCTCCCTGACAACTTTACCTCCATTTCATGCTCCCCCTTCTCTTCCAATGCTCTTCACTCCCATCTTCCATCACTCTGGCCTTTTTGCCATGTGTGACTAATCCGTTCTGATGACACTGGTGCACTGTGTTTGTGCGTGTGTATGTGAGTGTGTGTTGTTATCTTTTGTGTCTGCACCTGTATGTTTTAGGGGTACAAGACTTTATGAAGCTTTGTTTTGGGCATGGTAGATAGAACAGCGAGTTAAATCCTGGTTGTGTACACTGGAAGGCAACAAATTAATTGATAATTTCGAACACAATGTGAATGAGTTTAGTTTAATCTTTGCCTATAGCCATTGGAAAATGAACAACATAATAAACAAGTAAAGTAAACTCTGAGCTGAGCAACCCGTCAGCAAGTGGGTGGCCCACAAGCATCCACTGGTAAGTTACATCTTTTTTTAGCCATGCTGGTGGTATGACTCAAGGGATGGGAGTGTTGGTCTGTCTGTCCCCGTCAACCATTTTGGTCCAGACTAAAATATGGGTTGCCATGAAAATCTCAAGAGATTCAAGAGGTTTTATTGTCACATCCACAGCAACACAGCAGATGGAAACATTGAAGGCAGTGAAATTTGGCTTCTTTGAGCTCTAGTTCCAATCAGAGTATATGATAAAATGAGAGAGAAATATACAATTATACATTATATTGCACATTGGTGCACAAGTGTGTATTAACACATAAGTAGTACACAGATAAATAAGTGTATTGCACATAAGTGATGGGTGATAAATACTATAAAGATAAAATATAAATATTATGTAGTGGGGAAGAAAGAGTTTGTGTTTGGCGGGGGGTGAATAAGTGTGTAGGAGAGGAAGAGAGAGAGAGTGATAGATTCTATCAGCATAGCTGCACAAAAAATGAATTCCTGAACACATCTCAAACTTGGACCGAAAAAAGTGGGACATTTTGCAAAATAACCTTCAAGTAATCTTCAGAAAGAACTCTAAAGAAGAGGTAACAACATTAATGAGCAAGAACAGAAGAGGGAATATCATCTTTGGATATATTTTTTAAATATAAAAATAAAAGTGAAGCCATAACATCTTGATTGCCCCGTGGTGGCTGGCTGCATTTTAAGTCATAAATCCCGCCCCCTCCATGTTAGCAGATGGGACATGAGCCAAATTAAAAAATCAAAGTATACTTATATATACCCAAGGATGGTTTCAATTTAGGTCATTCTTATCACGCTGATGTTTGTCCAAGTGCTCATTTTTCTTATTATTTCTTATTTAATTACTTATTTGACCATATAAAAAGGGTGTGTGACATCATAATTGACAGCTGTGACAGCTGCCCTCAAACCTCCATCAGGCGGTGGGACAGCTGAGGGGGTGTGTCCCGCAGCCGTCGTCCTGCCACCCAACTCTACTGTGCAGACTCTGGCACCAAATGACGTCACATAAGCAAGATGGCAGCTTCCAGAAAAGATATATTTTGGCTTCACGTTTGCAGAGTGGTAGGAAGTGGAGACACATCATATTTATATACAATCAATGCCTGCTACCAACATTCCAAAGGAGAAACTGCACTAAAGATGCTAACAGAGGAGTTATTTTATGAAGACAAGAAAAAAAATTAAAGGATCCTTGTTGGTAAATTGTATGTAGTTTAGTTTTTTTTGTTTGTTTTTTGTTTTGTTTTGGTTTTTTTGCCAGTGTCTGTAGGCTAGAAAATCTAGCAAAGCAAATAGCTTAGCTCCCCTTTGAGTAAACAAGATGTCGCCATGGAAACCGGTCAGCAGGCAGCTAAGCTGTGCACAGCTCTCAGAGTGGAGAGCATGGAGGTTGAGTACCCTGCTTAATATAAGAGTGGAGCAGCTAGGGAGAAACACAAGGAGAAGATACTGCATGAAAACTCAAGAGGTCCTCTTCACTGACTATGCCCGACAAAAAGAAGGAAGGAAGAAGAACAACCTACATCTACATCTGGAAAGATACTTTGCGCAGCAATTATGCATAGGTATCCAATGAGACCATCAGCTCAGTAGGCAGATTAAAGATCTGTAAAGATGGACAACATCACAAGGATGACCCTCTGCTTACCATCACATACTACAAGACTCTCCCTTCCAGTGTCCCAAACCCCCGCCTTGTGTCTGTCCCACCCTCTCTGCTCTGCACTCAGCCCAACAACACCCTGACACCTCCTGATACAGCCAGCTGCCAACAGCCAGCTCTGCCCATCTCAGCTTGCCTCCACTCTGCCTGAAGAGCAAGTGGTCATGCTGGTTGACTCCAATGGGAACTTCATGGAAACAGGTTTTTTCCTGGTAAGAAAGTGCTGCCTAAACACTGCAGCACCACAGGCCAGGTGATGAAGCTGTTGAAAAAAGAGACCCTCAGGAGTACTTAATGCCTGGTGATCCACATAGGAATAAATAACCTGCACAGGCTCCATAAAGATACTGCTGAAGCAGTGAGGAAGATGGCGGAGCAAGCCAGTAGGGAGTTGCCTGGCCTGTAGGGAGTTCCCTGACACCCACATTGTGGTCTCCACCCTGCTGCCTAGGACAGACACCTCCCCTTATGTCATCCATAACATTAATATGGAGATCAGAAGAGGATGCGCCACTTTACCCAATGTCCACCTGGCCCTCCACCCAACCATTGGCACCTGGGACCTCTATGACTTACTCCATCTACACAGAAAGAGGGTGGAGATATTTGCAAAGACCCTCAAAGACACGGCCCTGGGATGCAGTCGTTCTACCCCCTCCTCTACTAGGAGCTTTAGAGGATCATCCCCCTGCTGTGAGGGGACACAACAGTTCAGCCTGGACCTCCCATTCCTGACACACCCACCACCTCACCACTGTGAAGCACAACCAGAGGAGGCTACCTTCCCCCTCCTCAGCCCACCAACCGCCTTGACAGTATCAGCAGCAGAGATATGTAGCAGCACCTGCCCCTGTTCCCCCTCCCCACCCACAGCAGCAGACTTTGCTGCAGTTGTAGCCCAGCCTACTGCCACAGTCCCTCCCCTTGCTACCTCTGAGCTGGGAGACATCAAGGAGATGCTGCACACCCTGTAGACCCGGCTTCTGTTCAACTAAGATGTACATACTCATACCATCTTCCCACTTGAGTAATAGAACAACATGGATATGTATTGTTCGTAAGTAATAGTAATAATAGGAATAGTAGTAGTCAGTACAGTGGTAGTATTAAGTGAGTGTAAATAATACAGTGAAATAATAAAAAATAATTCTGATTGTTGTTAATGTGTTCATTTCATATAAACTGCTGGAATATTCAGAATTGACTCCTTAACCTTTGAGGTGAAGAGTGGAAACCCTGGATTCATTAAATCTATCAAAGATGTTGATGTAATGGTGTTGACAGAAACATGGTGTCAAAATGGTCTGCTCACTCACTGTCCTCCAGGATATAATGAAGTCATAGTGCCCTCTATAAATTTAATTGCTTTAACTTGCTATTAACTGGAGATCTGAATGGATGAACAGGAATTGAGCCTGATGTCATCAGCCCACGGGGCTACAACCATGTCTGTGGTCAGTCTCCCTTGTTTACCACATCAACCATCACCCATCGGAACAACGTTGACTCTGAAATAAATAAAAGTGGCAGGGAGGTAGTGCATCTCTGTCGGGCCTTAGGCCTGTACATAGTTAACAGTAGGTTTAGAGGGGATTCTTTAGGGAGATTCACATACTCCTCAGCTCTTGGGTCTAGTGTAGTAGACCATGCAATCACTGACATGGGCCCCTCCATTATAAGTACATTCACTGTCAGACAGCAATTCCCCACTTCAGACCACAACCAAATAAATGTGTTCTTTAAACTCTCAAGTCAAATGAGTGACACAAAAAGGGAACCCAGTAAGCTGTATAAATTAAATTAAATTAAATCTGATGAATGACATGACTAACTTTATTTAATGTGTATATAAATGAACTTGCTGTTCAGTTGGATCAATGTGCTGTGCCTGGCCTCCCTCCTAGATAGAGATGAAGTCTCTATTTTATGCTGATGACCTTGTTCTACTGTCTCCTACTGAACAAAGACTACAGCAACAGCTGGATGTAGTAGAAAAGTACTGTCAGAACTGGACCCTGGCAGTAAATATGAAGAAAACTAATGTCATGATTTTTCAAAAATGCCCCAGATGTCAGGAGAACAAATACCAGTTTACCATAAATAATCATATCATTGAACAGAGTATGAATTATAACTATCTTAGTATAACATTAACAACATCAGGGAGGTTTAACATGGCAGTGAATACACTAAAAGAAAAAGCACAAAGTGCTCTAAATGCAATTAAGAGAAAAGTGTACAGTTTTCAAATTCCAATTAAAATCTGGCTTGAGATATTTGATAGTGTGATCCTGCCCTTTCCACTGCATGGTAATGAAGTATGGGGTCCACTCAGTCAGCATAGCTATACCTGGTGGGACAAACATCCAACAGAATCTTTACATGCAGAATTCTGCTGATACATTTTACATGTACACAGAAAAACACCAAAAAAATACATGTAGAGCAGAATTAGGCAGATACCCACTGATAATTAACATTTGAAAGAGAGCACTCACATTTTTTAATCACCTTAAATCCAGCCCCCTAGACACCCTCCATTCCAAAGCCCTCCAAACCCAAGAGCTGAGCCCAGCAAAGAGTCCCATATGTCAGTTGGTGCTGAGATTAACTGCCCCTTCTCAGACACACACTAGTCTCATCCCAACACTGCTTTCCAAATACCAACCACAGTAAACCAAATTATAATTGCAATGTAAAGAAACCTGTTTGGAACATTGGAAAGAAGAAATTAAAAGCCAAAGTAGATTTTAATGTTATCTGCATACAGGACTGGACGTAGCACATATCCCTGGGGGACATTGGTGCTGAGCTTGATGGTGGAGGAAGAGATGTCACCGAGCTTCTCCCTCTGGGGCCTGTTTATCAGGAAGTCCAGGATCCAGCTGCATAGAGCACTACTGAGTCCAAGGTCCCTGGGCTTTGATGACCCCTGAGAGGGCACAATGGTTTTAAATGCTGAACACAAACAGCATTCTCACATTCGTGTCCCTCCAGGTTGCTCCAGGTGGGTAAGTGTGGTGTGGAGGGGACGAATGCCTCCACACAAGTGTACAGACATTCATGGTCCCCAAAAGATGAATCCTTCTTTGGTACCCCTGACTTTACCTTTGGCACCACCTGCAGCTTTACATTTTTGCCTTTTAGTAAGCATAGATGGATTGCCATGACATTTGGTACAGATATCCATGCTACCCAGAATATGAAGCTAACTGACTTTGAAGATCCCCTGACTTTTCACATTTTTAATTGGTCAAATTCTTTGGTTTATAATATCTGCAGAACTAATGTCATCCCCATCAGCCTGATTAGCATGTAATATAATGCTTACATGCTAAAATAAGGCGGTGAACATGGTCAACAGTATATCTGTTTGGTATTAGCATTGTCAAAAGATGGTGAGCTTGTTAGCATGCTGATGTAAATGTTCTGCTCAAATCACCACTGTTCCTAAGTGCAGCCTCACAGAGCCATTAGCACAGCTGTAGACTTACCTTTTGTTGCTGCTGTGAATATATTTCACATATAAATAGAATTCTGTCTGGTGAGTTCAAAATTAATGACAGCTGAATGTATCAACTAAAAGTTTTGTAGTTCTCTACAACTTCTATTTAAAACTATACTATGGAGATAAAAAACAAAAAATGCTTTGAGAATAGTTCCATCTATTAAATTGGTGGTAAGCTTGAAGTCACTGCTTGCAGATTTTTTTCTCAAATACTTTAAAATAATGTGACAAAATGAGGGCTTATAGCTACTATAAACTTCTGCCCATTCCAAAAATTACTCTGCTCAAACAACACTGCCCTGACTTCCTCTCCAAGACATTTTTGCAGCAGTATAACATCACGCTGTAAAGAGGATGATCCTTATTTGCATAATCCCAACAGGTCAAGAAATAAGAGAATACAGCCTGAATATTCATTAAATAGATGGAGTACATAAAAATGAATGAAATGTCACAAGTCAAAGGGGTTCAGTACTGCTGCCTTTATCATTGTCCTTAACGCCACCCTGCCACTCTACCCTCGCTCTGTGTATTCAGTGTGAGTAATGTGCTGCTTGACACAAGAATGGATGGCAAAAGAAGCCGTTGTCAATAGTGGGTGCTCGCCGAGAAATGGTTTTTCATTGCTAGCTGTCATAACAGAAGTGTCTGGTCATGCATCTCTCTGACTCCACATAGTACATCACTCAACACACTGTAAACATATGCACTCGAAGATACACACACACACACACACACACACACACACACACACACTGAGGCTCAAACTCCACAAATGCAAGTAAACACACACACCATTCTTCAGTAAGTGCATTATATTCAGTAACACTCATCCCACAGAAAAGTATGTATTGCACTGAATACCGAGCAGTCAACCAGACACAGAGAGGCTCTTAAGGTACCCAACAAAAACACAGTTTGAGGGAGACTCACAAAGGCAAACAAAGCAACAATTAGAGGAAAAAAAGGAAGGCAGGCAGACATGGATAGACAGCAAAATATAAGTAAAAAGAGACAGACAATAAGAGGGAATCACAGAAAGACAGTAATAAATAGATTAAGATGGAAAGACTGAGTGGGTGTAATTGCCAAAGTCTTGTTTAAAAAGAAACTTCAATCCAACTTAGAGACTTTACATCCTCTCCACTCCATCTGACACCTCCTCTGCCCTCCTTTACCTCACTCCTCTCTCCCCACTGTCTTTTTCTCCCACACCTTAGTCCTTGCCAGCAGCTGTACTCTTTTGTTGAATCCTAAAACCTCCTCCAAATGCAAATGTGTAAACTCGTGCAAACAAGCAGACACACACTCACACAAAGACCCAAAAAATCTATAGCTGAATAGAGACATTGTCTGTTGTCAGGCTGCCTCCCAAATGTTTGTGTGACAGACAGATGGATCAGCAACATGCCAGTACGTGTGTGTATATTTATGTATGTGTGTGCTTGTATGCATATTATATGAGTGTATATTTGTGGCGTAATTTGGGGTTTTGGATACATGAGTGTCCAGTTTTGTTTGCATATTTGTGTGCATGCATCCCATTTTTGATGTAAATGAGAATATAGTTCAATTTTTGTGTGCACATCAGTTTTTTTTACTTAGAGCGGGTGTGAATCCATCTGTGTGTACGCGTTCATTTTATAGGCATAATAAAGTTTAGAGTCTTATTGATTTGGACTCGGTCCTGACTCACAGCTATCAGCTTCATCTCCACACCGACCTATATCGACCGGATTAATTCCGATGGACAATAAAACTTAAACTGTTCCACTGATCACCACTCCAAGACTCTAAACTGATTGTTCTGCACTATTAGTATGGGGGAGGAGGAGGAACAGAGGGATGGTGGAGGAGAGGGATGCAGCGGGAAGAAGATAATTGTGGTCCAATCAAATTTAAATAAAGAGGACAGAGAGCAGGGAGGAAAAGATTTAGAGGACAGTCATGAAAAGATAGGAGGATGTGAACAAGGTAGAAAAAAGAAAACTGATAATAAAAGCTTATCTTTCCCACTGATTACTACTCCAAGAGTTTAAGCTAATTATCCTGCTCTATTACTATGTGTATGTGTGCATATGTAAGCGCTAGTGTGGTGAAGGGTGATGGAGGCAGAGGCAATAAAGGAGAAGAGGACGGTGAGGAAGGAAGGGCACTGTGATAAAAATTTTAACAGCTTTATCCCAGCTGCTCAACAGTTTAAACCAAACGACTCCAGTGAAAACGGGAATATGAATGAATATTAAGTGGAAAGAGAAGAGATGCAGGTGGTGGAAATAAGGGGAGTTCCAATGGATATACTAGAATATGTAACTAGAGACACGGATGGAGGCAGGGTGGGATGTTAAGGAAGTTGAAAATGTGCGGTGATGAAACATTAAACATCCTTACACCATCAGCGGAAACTGTAAACTGGTCATTAATGTGGGGCAGGATGGAGAGTAGGTGAAAAGGGGGGGGGGGGGGGGGGGGGGGGGTGTGGCAGAGAGAAAGGCAAGGTTGAAATAAAAGAGTTACTGCTGTTGAAAGTTTAAATGGGTGGATTCCTGAAGGAGTAAGCAGAGACGTTTCAGGGGAGAGAAAAGAAAGAGACAGATATGAAAGTAAATGTCATAATTTGAAGAATAATTCTACATGCAGTGCCAAATTATTCAGTCTAATCTAAACTACTTGAATAACTTGCTTAATTTTTGAGTTCTTGATTTACACATTCAGACAAGAAAGTGCAAACTAATTTTTATGAATGGCCTTTTCTTGAGTCAATATTGTTATACCTGTACTTTTGCTCTGCCACAAGAACAATGAGTGATTTCTTAAATTTCTGTCTCTCCTGCCATTACCGGCTTGATCTGTCTGTGACCTCTAGGTGCTTGATTCATTTCATCAACAGCTAACAACAGCTAACAATTGTTAGTGATTAAGGCACTTTAATCAATGGAGCTCTGTTGCTTCTTCCTTTCTATCCATTACTGGCTAAAATGTTTTCTTATATAAATGTTATTTTTTAAAATGATGAGCTGTATTGTTCATAGAACCTACATGGCAGAAATGAAGTTGAGATTGCATGATTCTGCAAAGTCCCAGACAATGCTAATGTTTTGTTTGTATTAGCCATTGGAAATTGACATTCTTTCAAGTCAGGCTAGTGCAACACTATACAACACTATATACATTCTATTTTAGCTAATATCAGCTCCACACCAGCCAAGCACGTTATATCTCGCTATCCTCCTCACAAATATCACCAAAAACGATTAGAATTTGAGGTTACATAACACAGAAACTTACAGATGATGCTTTCACAAGCTTAAACGAAAGGACAGCAGCAGATAAGATACATGTCTGCTTGTGGAGAAATGGCTGCTTTCAGCTCACATCAGAACTACTTCCTGAACAGACAGGTTACTTCCTGTTCAAACAAAATCGCTGCTAGGAGGTGCTAAAACAGTCTCAAAAGCCTGGGGCAGGGCAGGCTGCGTAACAAACACATTGTCCAAATTCAAATATCGTAGCATCTTATCAATTATTGTGATACATCTAAAATACTGTGAATATTACTTGTGGTAATTTACATTGAGTTGTATGTATATACAACACATGTCTGATAACACCTAAACAGTGTGATGACATATTATGTGATTAAAGAATTCTGAAAGCAGGCCAACAACCTCACTATGACTGTAAACTGAATTTTTTAATGAGTGTAAATAACTCACAGTTCCTTTACAAGATAGTTTCAAGATGCCGCAATGTGTTACTGACTTAATTCAGTGAAAATTCCAAATTACAACAGTATTTAAAAAACAGTATTTGTGTACTTACTGCAATTGTACTGCATTTAATTACCGCCCATGATTCATAACAATACACATCCTTTATTTAAAAACAACACTTTTATTAAGTTAGCAGGTATTCATAACACCTTCCACTTATTTAAGACATTTAGCATTTTAATAGGCTTTTAAACAATCCTTTAAATCCCTGTAAAATTAGCCTAAACACCTATCCAAGGCATATCTAAAGTAAATTGAAAGCTGTTCTTGAACCATTAGGAGTACATGAATGGATTTGGTCTCTTTTGAAAGGTAACACTGAAGGGTTTTTTCCCCCAACAGTCAGAATCACTGTAAGTACCACTGGCATTGAGTAATAGAAGGACACACTGAGATAAAAGGTTTTTATTTCTGCCTGAATATTTCTTTGCAAACAGATGCCTGCAGATGACCTATAGCTGGAACTTATCAACTGGAAAACACAATGGGATCACAGCATGGAGCCTTACCTAGTCCAAGTTCAAATTTAATAACAATACCACAGCAAATGAGTATTTTACATGTTTTTCTAAGGGTATTTCTAGGCATTTTCCAAAAAAAAGCCATTTAGAGACACCAAATGACCCCTACTTCAGAGTAACTGAAGCATAAACACATTATAGTGCTTTGTTGCCTTCTTGAAACTAAATTTTGTGCATATAAAAGAGTCAAAACAAATTCTGTGGTGGAAAAGCAGTTTATGTAAAAAGTAAATCACAGCAAACTGTTTAAATTTACATAATTTCCATGTTGTGGCTTTGTAGAAACCACTAAAGCTGCATATGGTCATTTTTGTAATTTAAGTGGCTATTCAAAGCACCACTCATCAATGCAATCTGTTCGTACTGACTTGGTCTTTACGCAATAGAAGAGGGGCAGGCACTTCCTTTCAATGCAGTCTCTCCCAACTCTTGTCGGCCATTGTAGGCTGTGGACAAGACATGGAAGTTCCTATTGGGTCAAGTGAGATACCGAGATGTGGCTAATATTTACATGCTACCTTGAGTTGTGACGGAAAATACGTGGAAGATTAGGATATCTGCTGGCTAATTTGAAATGATGCAACAGCCATTCATGGATATTTACTGACCAAATATTTTACTGGATTGGAACGGACCTTTGCCAATGTAACAAGACCATTTTTGTAGGAGTTGTATCAGTCAGTGGAGTAAAATGAGGCTTCATGGGTGAGTAGGGTGAATTTTGTAATTGTTTGATTGTTGGTGGTCTGACAGAGACGCTGATTGTACCTGCTGTTGTGATTGTATCTTCCAAAGATTCCAAAGATGTGTCGCATGAGTACCCACTTAGGGATAGGAGTTGTGTACATAGCATAGTTGTGTACTTAACAATCCGTTAAGGGGTTAACAATGGCAGGAAGCGGCATAATACACAAGTAAAATTAACTTTATTTCATGAATTGTTGCATTTTTTTACGGACAGAATTAGACCATGTTCTGTACACCATTAATGATTAATACAAATCCAACAAAACAATACCACAATGATTTATGGTGAATAATTCATTTTATGGGACTGGTATGAGCTACTGTACATGTTTCATGTGTGCACTGTACAAAGATTAACCACCTCTTCTAATCATCCACTAAATTAAAATACAGTGCTTAAATCCAAAACTAAATCAATGTACTTTTACAAATTACAATATCTGCACATGATAAAAATGTAATTAATACACTCAGGACTTTCAGCACTATCTTGTCATACTTTGATAAGACATCTGGCATTAAACTGTGTGGTGCCTCTCTAGATCACTGCATTCTTTCTTACAGAGGAATTGGGCCAGGCTGTGTATATAATCACTGATTAATACAAATTCTAAATTCATTCATTATAAGTTTTTCAATAACTGTAACAGCCCAGCACCATGTGTGTCTTAGTCCTTTGCACTGAAAAGAAAACTTTGGTTCACTGTGGAAGCCAGTTTTGGCAAGTACAGTTAGGGACTCAGAAAGCAGACATGTGAAACCCAGCAAAAGCATTTCAGGGGAGCAATACTCCATCCACAGTTGCCTTCCCTGGTGTCTCACAAGCTCTCTACTCTGGTCCTCTGGAAACTATGTAATAAAAGAGATTTTGTTAAGTTTAAAACCAATTTCTTAAATAAATAAATAAATAGGTAAATAAGTAAATTCAGTGTGAATCCATTTACTTAACTTTTACTACACATATCTCTGTGCCCCTTAAAGCCTGAGTGCTGGTACATCTTGCATGCCTGCGACAAGTGAACAAGATGAAGGAAGCCAGTGTGTAGACAGCGAGAAGACATGGGGAACATTGAGGCGAAATTCCCTGAAAAAGTCCCAACATATTGTCTTCTTCAGTATACCCACATAGTATGTAATGCTAAGTTGTGCACCAGCAAAAGTTTAATAACTGTAATACGGCTGTTAAAACCGTTCAAGAACAACTGATTTCGACAGTGACACATATTTTCTATTCTGTTGTAATTTATCTGTACTTTCAGCCATTGGCTTTGAAATGAAACCATGACTATGGAGTTAATCTTTCCTCTTCACTTTGATGAACATCCATAGATGAACAGTGTAGGAACTGAAGCTTTAGTTTTTACCTGTAGCTAAAGTCCTCCAATTTTAGTGGACCAAAGATCATTTGACCAATTAAAACAAACTTTAGTCATGATATATAATATTTAAGTGTCAAACTGTTTTCAGTCATTGACTGTCTGAATTGTGTGATACCAAAGGACACTTATATCTTCCCTGTTGAATCTATGCCAGACCTGAACTGCAAACTGAACGCTTGCCTTCGGTCTGATTTTCGGCAAGAGACATACCTGCTCAGTTGGACTAAGGTCAGATGATAATGCCAGTCGAGAACATCCCACTGCTGAGTCATAAAGAACTCCCTGGCTGCAACTGCTGTATATTTAGGGCTTGTGTCCATACAGCATTTTTTTCTGAGTCCCAGTGTCTTTTTTCAGTTGTTCCCAATGAGGACAGAGCGTATGTGGCAGCATGTGGCTGCCTAGAGAAAAAGTGTTGCGACCATTCAGAGTGCTCCGACTTTTTTGTTGTTTTTTTGCCACCCTGAGCCCTTTTAGTTGAAAATGTCTGAACAGAAAAATGTCTGAAAATGTCTGAGCTGGTGTCATCATTGTCACTCCTTTTCAGGCAATAAATCATATATTAGATAGAGCGGGACTCAGAATAATCAGAATCAGAATGATCTTTACTGTCAATATACTCCGGTACAATGAAATTTTGCATGGCTTCTCTTGATATATTTAAAATAAAAAAAAACAAACAAATAAAATCAGTACCAGAAAACAGCAGTAATAGCAGCATAATGTTACACTTGTGTAAGTACAACTTTTTTAAAAAAATAATTAATATTACACCTATTTATTAATAAAAAAATATTAATAAATAGGTGTTAAATCTTTGTGTTTATAAATTGTGCCTGTGGTAGCAGTCTCTGAGGGTGGAGATGGGTGTGTGCGAGTGTGTGCCATAGTCTTTGATATGTGTGTGTGTGTGTGTGTGTGTGTGTGTGTGTGTGCTCCTGTTCCTGTAATCTGTTCTGTGATTGGGCAGGGAGGGTGTGATGGAGGCCACAGCTCTGGGAAAGAAGCTGTTCCTCAGTCTATTGGTGCGGGATCTTATTGTCCTGAACCACTTGCTGGATGGCAGCGGTTCAAACACTGAGTGGCCAGGGTGTGTGGTGTCCCTGATAATGCTGCTAGCCTTCTTCCTCAGTTGACTGGCATAGATAGTGTCCAGGTTTGGGAGCTCCATCCCAACAATGCTCTGGGCTGCCTTCACTACACGATGCAGGTTGTCACCCTGGTAACCAAGAAATTGGAGGAGAAGCTTGTTCTGGTCTACTGTGCTTTTATCACTCTACCCATTGTAAGCTTGCTGTTAGCTGTGTAGTCAACACTGCTAAGGTAGCATCAAGTTAGCTACCTGGCTACAGTGGTTGTCACCGCACAAGCGCCAGTGCTTTTCTGCCAGAGAAAAACACTATATGGACACACACCCTAGGATCGTCCCCCCTCTGCAGCATCCTGAAATTGGCAGACTACCTAAAAAAGAGGGCTAAAATATTAAATATAATATATTTAAAAGTAAATATACAAGTTGTCATGAACACTGTTATGCTCATCTGACAGAGATCATAAAATACAGCGGTAGGCTAAAACAAAACAATGGACAGATGATGCGGCTGTGCCACACGTCATATTTAATTGACATTACTTTAAAATGATGGTTCCGAAGCAAGGATGTCTCATTTTGATAATGCCTGTTGCCTGGACTCCTCTCTCCTCGTATCTCTTCCCTTGTCTCCTCCACATGCATCTCAGGTGGGAGGGACTAAGACGCAAGGAGAGGAGGCGAGGAAAAACATTGAGGATGTACAAACTGAGAAATGAGAAGAGGAGACTGTCTAAAGGATGGACTCGACTCTACTCTCTACTTACCAGCTGCTAGTTTCCCCCTGTTTCCAGGTTATCCTGGTGCAGTCATGGGATGAACAGCCTACCAATGGACTTCCCCACACCTGTCAAATAGAGACACATGACATTTATTATATTATTTAGAACATTTCTTTACTTTGTAGTCTGCGTGCACAAACACACTGCTTGTAATATACACATTTGAGAACACAAAGGCCACACTAGATCTTAATATATCAAAAATGCATGTCAAAACACCCCTAATCCTCACATATATGACTGAAGAGGGTCCAGTTAACTCACTTCTACCATAAATATAGACATTTCACACAGACCTATATGAACAAATATCTAAATGAGGTGCAAAACACAATGAAAGCTGTTAAACATCCAATGCACAACACAATATATCATTAAAAAACCCATAAAAACACATCAAGAAACGAATATGGACAGTTTTGTTAAAAAAAATGTTAATAGTTCTGGTTTTCTTTGTAATAGGGAATTTATGAATAGAGATTTTATTTATTTTTTGTTTGTTTTTCATCTGAAGCCTTGGTCTACAAATGTGAAGAAACATTTGTACATAATATGTTGTTGTAAAAATCACCCATAAACAAATATGGATAGTTGTGATAAAAATTTAAATAGTTGTGTTTTTCTGTGCAATAAGACTTGCACCATACATATTCACATAGCCCATGTTGTGCTGAAAAAATGATGTCAATTCCTTGCTTGTAACTTATAGTACTGGATTTATACAAATGTTTATATATCAAGAGAGTTGAGGCACCACTAATAGGGAAAAATCTACCTTCTGGACAAGCAGTCACACTGTAAATGTAAGCCTGTAGTGACTTGGAGTTTGGGTAACAAGTACACCTGGGAAACTAATGTTAGCTGCTTACCCGCTAGCCTCACAATGAAAGGTTGATTTGGGAGTGAAAATCACAATAAATACATTACACAAAGAAAGCTGTGAAAAATCAAATTCACAACGCGATATAACATTAAATCTACCCTTAAATCTAGGTAAATTGGATTTACTTGGTGGATGCAGTTGCTGTTAAAATGCTCCATGCATGAAGGTCCTTGTTCTCTGAAGCAAAAAGTTGTTTGAGTGCATGGATTTCAAATCTGAGGGCACAGTTCACAAATCCGTGGGCACAAACTACAAATCTGTGGGCACGGTTTACAAATCCATGGGCACAGATTATGATTCCAAGAGCACGGTTTATAAACTGTGCACACAGATTTACACATGGATCTTTTTTTTTTTTTTTTCCTCAGCTGACCCTAGGTGAGCTCCTTAGAAAAGATATTAGAGTCAAGAAGGGGGAAGAGAAGAATGAGAAAATTATAGGAAAATTATAGGAAAAGATACACCAGAAGGTAAAATAAAGCTGTTGCACATTAATAATTTTAGACAGCCTTGTTCTGTTGTGACTAGAGATGGATAGAAGGAGGTGAGCAGGGTCAAACTATAGGAAATGGGAAAAAGGAAATTGATAAAAACAAGGAAGGGTGGTGCATGTGAGCATAAGGTTAAAATAATATGAGATGTAATAGGTGAGAACGATGTAACAGTTTTGGAAGGAAGTAGTAAAGGAGCTATTATAATACTATAATGAGACTGAATTTTTGCTAACATTGATAGTTACAGATTGGTCAATTAACTGATTAGTTGATTGACAGGAAATGAATCAACAACAGTTTAACAGGATGAATAATCATGTCATTTATCAAGCAAAATACTCAGTGGTTGCTGGGTCAACCTTTGACGAATTGAAGAATTTTCTACTGTTGTCATTTTGATAAACTGAATATCTTTTAAGTTTTTTGACAATAAACTGTGCAATGACAAATTATGCAAGTAGGATGCTGAATGCATAGTCTACTCTGAACTTCACAAAAACCTAGCCCTTCTCCCACTGTTTAATTGTACTGTTTTTTTCTACTGTATTTATGTATCATATTAAATGAATGTAGTTTGTTGATGCAGTGTCTCACTTGTCCTCATCATTGTCCTGTATTGTCAATAATCCTGTATTGTATTGTTTTCTAACACTATGTGGTAAAACCAAACATAACTAAAGCACGATTTAACTTTTTATGATTATGCCTCGGCACTCAGAGCACTTGGTTAGGGTTATGAAAGATCTGAGTCTTGGTTTAATACAGAAAAAGTCTGCAGTACTCAAGGCAGGAAACACAAAATGCTACTGTATTGATATATACCTGAAACAACAATCTTTCCCTAACCTTAACCAAAATCCTTTGGCTAAACCTTACCACACATGGGACTCCAGGACTCCACTGTTAAAATCCTGCACTTTGTATGCACACCAAGACCATCTCTCTAACTGCAAAAATGTTGCACTTTCTATACTTGAAAAAAGTTGCCAGCAATTACGTTCCCACCACAATGTATCAGAGAAAACAATGCTGTATAAACACAAATATCTAAGATACAGGGTTGCATATTGGCTGTTAAGTTTGTGATAAAATGGCATGTGCCATCATTTGTATTTTTGTGAGATAGTGGGAGGCAGAGGAGGAGGTGGGACTGAGTTTGGGGAGGTCTGTAGCGTGAAGAGAATATGAGAATGTGTATTGAAGTTTAACAAGCTACCTGGCTCACATCCGTGGGATTTACTTGACCCTTCTCATGAATCATAGACTTTTATTGGGACAGCTCTTAAAACTTCTTTGCAGAGAGAAATTTATGAAGTGAGATGATGAGATTCACAAAAACTATTGTAGCTTGACATTTCCCATTTATGTGCATGTGTTGCTTGGGAGCACATATACATGTGTAGTGTTGTTTGCATGTACACGTACACATTTGTACATGTGTATTGTGTGTTATTTGTGCGTATGTGTAATACAGCACTCAAAGATATTTGTGTTATAGCTATGCATGATGATAGTGATCAAATCCGAAGACTGCAAGGTCATTCCACCCACTATATTATGTACTATACATGAGTGCACTCACTTCAATTTATCTTAAAGCTCAATCTTTGGTGCAAGACCTTGAGTTTGGCTAATTGCTGCAGAGGGGAATTTGTAGCTGTTCCATTTAGCAAAACCTGCAGGGCATGCCAAGTAACATGATGTTTGTTCATGTGCTTTATGTATATTTTACATATGATATTAAAATATATACATATGACATAGATATGGCATTTATTTATGTTTTTGATAGTGTGCACCCTTTTTCCTGTTTTATTTTTGTGAGTATGTTTGTCTACTTCAAAGCAGACACAGACAGACAGTTCATCCTTGAGATAGAGTCTTTGCCAGAAGGTGAGCAGTATAATGGGGATCATTCTGACACTGAAACAAAAATAATAAAAGAGTCTTACATCCTCTGCCAGGGTTAATACAGTGCCCCTGACCATTGGCACTGGCAAAAGGAATTGGAGTTGGTTCCCAAGCACTGCACCTACTGCTCCTAATGTATAGGAGGGTTCAAATGCAGAGGATAAATTTTGTTTCAATGTATGTGAGACTGATGTATGTATGTGAATGACAATAAAGAATAAAGAAAAAGATTTTGCAACCTGCGAGGCATTTCTGCCTGTTATACCTCCGCCGGTGCTTGAGTACCATCTGCAAGGTCGTCAGCTGGGAGCCATCTTTCACTGATGTTTCACCACTTTAATCCCAGAACATCTCAGGATGGTGGGGCAGTGGTCAGGGAAGTCTCCCTGCCGATGGATTTTGATAGTCAGGTGGTTCCACTATGTGGCCTCTTGGTTCCCCTAGCTCTTGTCTCTTCTTTGTAGTCAGAGCCGACTTCCACTGGATAGGTTGTTGCTCTCCAGCCTTTCTCTTGGCACTCTGCTGCTAGTTCAGCATACCACACCTTTTTTTCTTTCATATGCTTCCTGGATGCCCTCTTCCCATGGAACTGTCAGCTCGACTAATAAGACACACTTCTCAGTTGCCGACCACAGGACAGTGTCAGGTCTCAGTGTGGTGGTGGTGATGTCAGTGGAGAACCTTAGCTGCTTGTCGAGATCTGCTCTCATTGACCAGTCATTTCCTGGGGCCAAGACAGATGTTCTGTCCTGTGTCGGGCAGTTCTGCACCGATTGTCCAAAATTGCCAATCTGCTTCTGGTGACATTGGGGCTTCTTGTTTGCCAATACTCTAATGCTCTCTGTGAGTTCTGTCAGCTTCCTTAGCACCTGGTCATGCCACCACCTGGAACGGCCCAGGGCCAGGTAAGTCCTGCAGCCACACAGGACGTGGTGGAGATTTCCCCGGGCATTTTGCACAGGCCACAGTTCTCTTGTGAGCCAAACCAGACAGATTGGCTGAGCTAGGAAGGGTGTCATATGTGGCTCTGATTAAAAAGCTCAATCTTGCATGAGGGATCTTTCACAGGTCATTCCATCCTATCCATCACTGACGTTGGCTAACAGATTTTACCAAGAACTTGTGTTCTTCCATTCTTGTCACTTTTGTGACCACCAACTTCTCTCGTTCTTTTGCGGATGCTTTTGATCAAAGTTTTTGTGGCGCTCCCCAGCCCAAACCACATCTTCCTTGTTGGGTTCTTCCGACAAGTTCTTGGTACTTTAATCTAGAGATGGCATTGTCCAGACAGTCTTCTGCCTTCCATGCTCTCCCTGTCTGGATCTTGGTACCAGCTTTCCTGACCTGTTGGTTACTTGACTGTCTGTGTTCAGGTACTGGCCTGGTCTTCTCCAGCCTGTACCCAAGTGAGATGCTCTCCAGTAGCAGCTGTAGCACATTTCTTCCAAACGGAGCAGCATCAGAGAGGCACCTTGGAAGTCCAAGTCTTATTTGCCTGTTATTTTACACATCTTCAATGACCACATCACATGCTGATTTAGCATTAATTGGTAGCACCAGACTTTATATTTGCCAGGAAGGTAGCTCTGGTCAGTCTTCTTCAATCCCTCTTTCAGTTGGTCTGTGACTGCAGCTGCCATGTGCTTGTCTGTGAGATCAGCTGTATATTATCTACCCAGGTTTCTAATTGGATGTTCTGCGAGCACCAGGATTCTCTCTCCTGCCACTTGAAAAGAGACTGTGTCCACTTGGCTACCCTTGTGTATTGAGAGTCTGCAGGACTTAGCAGGCTTTATTTTCATCCTGGCCCAAGACAGCAGTTCTTCAAGTCTCTTGAGGAGCCGTGCTCTGCATGCAGCAGTCTGCAGCAGGCTTGTGACATCATCCATAAAGCAGCAAAGGGGTGGCAATCATTGTACTCTCCTCCGGCCATTGTCCTCACGCCAATCAAGATGACAAAAGTGGCTGTGAATAGGATGGGTGAGGTGGAACATCCCATTGCTATTCCCCTGCCAAGTTGCTGCCAGTCAGTTGTGTAGTCCTGCAGCGAGTGGCAAATCTTCAAATCAAAGAATGTCTAAGAAGCTAATGGATCTCTGTGGGTAGGCATATAACAATGGCTGGGTTTTAAAACGTGAGACTTTGAAAATTCCCTTTGTGTTCTTATCATTGAATTTGTGCCGATATGATATCTATTGTGGTTATTTGTTATATCTTTTATAAATCCTGCCTGCAAGCCAAATTTCCCTCATGCAGCAATGAACCTTAGAACTAAATGCATTTGAGTAACGTCTGCCCTCAGTATTGATTTTCAGGCTTTTCAAAGTATTAAGAATGATTGAGATGTTAGATTTATGCAATTAGGATGGATAATCTTTTATTTCAAACACGCTGTGTTGTGGAAATTATTCGAGTGGTATTTGATTTTATTTATCAAAGCAGATGGCTTATAAAAATGCCCCATATAATGAATTATTAAAGTGGTATTTTGGAGCTGATTAGATGCTCAGATGATTTGAAATGAGGCAAAGGTTTTGAAGTCTGTTCAAAAAGCAATAATGAATATTAAGCCCTAAAGCATTTTGGTGACACCATAAAACATCAGAGTTGAAAAATAAACTGCTATAAACTGCTCATTTCCAGCTGATCATAGTAGTGGATGCCAAAGATAATTTTTAAGTATTGTTTTTCAGGTCTCTCTCTCTCTCTCTCTCTCTCTCTCACACACACACACACACACACACACACACACACACACACACACACACACACACACACACACATACACACACACACACGTGGGTATAGTGATAATGTTGATAAAGCAGTGTGAGATGTAAAATATAGTGTTCTTTCCTTTCCGTTTCCTTAAAGATCCACTCCAAGGAGACACATACAAGTTAGTTTTGAGCAAACACAATACACAATATTTTTTTACGAGTATGTTTATTGCTGGAAAAATCACCAGTATACCAACAATAAGTGATAATGAGTGCACAAACAAATGAATGAATTTGAATGAATTGAAAAAATCCAGAATCTATGAATATGCAAATATTTTACATTTCAAACATTTAACAAAATGTCTCCTACTTCACTGAAAGGTCCATTCTCAGTGTATGTGAACTGAAGGCTTCATGTTTCCACATCACACTTGTGTAACATGCATTCTTGACCATGACTGGCTTTCAAATGAGTTGTGATGTCACAAAATCAAGCTCGAAGCTACACGCCTTAAACTCAGATTTAAGGTGAAGTCAGGGAAACTTCCCCCCCTAGCAGATGAATGTGAAGAGTCTTCATAGTCAAGTGTCTTGCATTGGTGGGTGGAAAAGTGGACATAAAAATAACTTTCCTTGGCAATACCCTGATCCTTTCAGGTCAGGTCACCCTTTCGAAGGTTGTCACAGTCGAGTCGCAACAGCAATGTGGTATAATTATGAGTGTGTGTGTGTGTGTGTGTGTTTGTGTGTGTGTGTGTGTGTGTGTGTGTGTGTATGTGTCAGTCACTGTTTATGACTGGAGCAAATGTGGTGAGCAAGTCACATATGCCCTTTTGTCATCTCTGTGTGAGTGAACTTGAATTTGTATGATGAAGCTAAAGGCAGACTTTCTATGTATATATATATGTGTGTGTGTGTGTGTGTGTGTGTGTATGAGAATGGGCAATACTAGAGGCTGATAATCACAAAGATTAACATCACATCAACCATGCAGTCACACATGATGCCTGCTGTGACTGGTGCATTCCTGTAATAGCCATTACTGACAACTGATGACAAATCAGCAACTTCAAGCAAATTCTATTTTGCCAAACTGAATAAAAATCATGTGTCACATGTAAATATTTTCTATTTTGCAACATCTATAAATTATTACCACTAAATTATTGATATCAAATTATCTAATAACTCCTAATTAGATTTGAAAACCGGCATTCATTCTTCTTGCAGAGAGTTATTGTACACAGTTTGGCTAAAGGCAAAGCTTATGTAACTATGAAGCATAATTCATCCAAGTCAGATCTGACCCTCATGGTCTGTAGGCACACTGCAAGACAGATAATGAAAAGCCACTGCATCCCACTTGTTACAGGGTTCAGTGATATTCAAAAGACTTTCACAAGCAAAACTCCTTATGCTCTCTCAAGACTTATCTCACATAAGCTTTTGTGATTTAACAAAACATCCAAACTGTCACCATACAACTGTATACATCCAGAGGGCATGAGGAGTCACTGAATGGTTTGATGAGTATGAAAATGATGTGAATCATATGCTAGGCCTTCGCAGTCACCAGATTTCAAGTCAATTGAACACCTATCGAAGATTTTGGACCGACGTGTTAGACAGTGCTCTCCAACACCATCATCAAAACACCAAATGAGGGAATATCTTTTTGAAGAATGGTGTTCAGAGACTTGTAGAATCAATGCCAAGGCAAACTGCAGCTGTTCTGGCTGCATGTGGTGGCCCAACACCTTAGACATTTTATGTTGGTTTTTCCTTTAAAAAGAGCATTATATTGAATGATATATATTCTGTCCACTCTATTAACATACATGAGGGGGGCAAAATATTAGGAACACCTTTCAATATAATGCACTCCCCTACACCACCACCACCCACTACGACCTCAATAATAAATATAAAGTAGAATTATCACCTTTCTGACAATGTCAACAAAAACTGAAAATGTATAAGCTTCGTAAAAGTGCAAAATTCGTGGCAGAGCTGTACATAATGAAATAGCCAGTATACACACACACACACACACACACACACACACACACACACACACATACATATATACATATATATATATATACACACATATATATATATACATATACATATATGGGGGGAATAATGTATGAGTGCAAGGGTGGAAGAAATTTTTCAAAGCCAGAAACATATGCCTTTACTTTAGTTACCTAGAAGCAGGTTTTTTAAAATAATTTTTAAGTGGATGTAAGTAAGAGTTTGACCTTTTGCATATTTATGGTTGTATGTGTGTGTGTGTGTGCGCAAGAGTGACGAGGCATGTGCCCACTGGTCAGAAGGATATTCTTCTAATTTAAAGTATAAGTGGAACTCCCACTTACTGCCCACAGGTTGACATTTCATTAAATCTCAACAATGATGGTTCTACAAGCTACAAGTAAAAAGAAGAAAATGTCAAAAGATAGTTTCCACAAGACCCTGAGGTCAAATTCAAACTGCAACTTACTGTAAACTTGTTTCATCCAGTTGTTAGTAAAAATGTTAGAGAACACAATGTCAACAAGACAACCATGACTACGGTGATCAGATGTCCTGGTTTCAAGCTGGGTGTCCTGAGTCCCAACAAATATCTGTAAAGCACTAAAATGTCCCAGTTTTCAACATTCACTTCCAAATTATCCTGGTTTTCGCTACAATTGTAATAATAATTATAATATTATACTTGTTTTCAGCTCTTACATATTTGTTTATCGTTTTCTGTCCCACTCATTATTACCTAACCCAATATAAAAACATAAACAATGCACCACGTATCTGAATTCAACACTGATTGACTGTATGTGTGTCAATCAATGTGTTGTGAAGGCTGTTGCTAGCCTATGACGCTTGCGGCTCTTTCTGACAGAACCTGTCAGTATGCTAAAGGTTAGCTCTCATGACAAAGACAGTCAGTCTTTTCTTAAGACCTCCAGGCTTACTCCTTCTTTCGTAAAGGCAATAAAAATGCTATGTTCTGCACGCACCGCATGAGTACATTTTCTGTCATGCACAGTGAAAATGCTGATATAAAATATCATATTAGGACTGGCAAACATAAGCGGTGGTTTCCTTGAGAGCTGAAAACTCCAGAAAAGAAATTCTAACTCAGAAGAAAGACTGCAAAGCATGATGTACCTGGCCATCTTCTAAAAGGAAACTTTCTTTAAAGGCTCTTTCTTGGTTTTTGTTATTAACAAAGTGCAATTTAATGTTTTTCTTTGTGAACTCCTGACCATCTTGTAGCATAGTGTTGTGAGGATGTAAGTTAAAGTTATTTTTATGTTACAGCCTTTAGAGTTATTTATGGGCCACAAAGAGATTTGTACCTTGTCTCGTTTAAAGGTTCGGTTGGTAAGTGTGCTGAGCACTGAAATAATTGTAACCCATCCTGATGAAAACACCTTATGGTGTGTGCATAAGCGCTTACATGTGTGCGTGCAGGGCCCCGGTTTGGGAGTTTGAAAATATGGTCACCCTACCAGTGACCTACTAAACCTGATCAACATTTTTCAGTTGGTTAGTTTCTGGAAGCTGCATCTTGCCCAACTTCCAGTGGCTCGGGAGGCAACGTAAACAACCAGTAGGATTTCACATTAATGCTTTACTTTACAGGGGTCCGTTTCACAAAGCAGGTTTAGTGAAAACTCAGGGTCTGTTAACCCTGAAATGAGGGAAACTCTGAGTTTTCCGTTTCAAAAAGGGAGGTAACTCAAACCAGAGAAAGAGGGACAACTCTAGCCTGTTTCACAGAGAGGGGTAACTTAAGCTCTTGGTCAGTTACCGTAGTAACAGACTCTATGAACCTAACCTGGTCGGGACCAGGTTTTTCTCAATGAACCTCGAGTTTCTCTCGGTCTCCGCCCTCTTTCAGAGCCACACACTCCATTTGATTTCCTCATTCATTCAGTCAGCAGGCGAGTTTTGGCGTAGCCTAGTTCTACCGTCTGTCATTTAAAAAAATCATTAAAAAAATCTGAGTCAGTATATTAGAAGTCCATTAGGCACAGTAGGTGGCGACTTTTTCACTAACATGGCATGTCCTTTTGATAACGATCCCGTGGATGAAGGTGCAGCATTACTGCGCAGAGAATTAAATATTCGTTGAGAGATGGTTATCAGACCGCGCATAGATGTTCTAGCATTTCCAGACAATTATCTTTTTGAGCGGTACCGTTTCACGTCACAGTCCATCATCTACATACAAAACCTAATCCGTCCTTACATTTGCAACATTACTAATCGTAATCATGCTCTCACATCCCAGCAGATATTGTATGTTGCGCTGTGTTTCTTTGCAAACGGAAGTTTTTTGTACAGTGTCGGGGCCAGCCACTGGCCTTCCTAAATTCTGGCTTAGGGCCAGCTCCTCTGTCTCCGTTAGAGGTGGCGGTGCTGGACCACCACCCGTTTTACGGACATCTGCCTTCTTTCTGTTGGCTGAGAAGAAGTCTGTGTTAATTTCAATAGGATTAATTATTTAACAGAACATGATGTAGATGAGAAGACATTTATGTGTGTGAAACCAGCATTATGTTGGGGATAAAACAACTGCACAGTCAAACAGCCACTTAATATTTACTTTACAATGTAAAAAATGATCAAAGTGAGGTACCCCCATGAGATTATGCCGAGGTCTCACCTGTTTGAACAATGTTTTTATATTTTATCCTAAACTGCTGCCAAGTGCGCTTCTCCCTCGCGGGATTGGACCTAAATAAAATAAATTAATAGGCGACCAATCAAGCAGTTTTCCTCTGTAATATTATTGTGATTGCAAAGGACTACATTTAAACTTACGCATTGACCCGAGCAGCGATGTTCTCCCACGCCGTCTCCCTCTCTTTTGCAGCTGCAGCGGTGTTGCACTTCTTTTTGAAAACATGTTCAAACTCGCCGTATTATCGCATTAAGATTTCTAATTCTGGTGGGGCGAAAAACGCAGCCCTCCTCTTCCCCGTTGCCATGGTGACTCGTTGAATCGGGGCTCCATTGATGCTGGCTTTTTATAGTTGTGGTGCACGCGCTTAACTCCAAGTGAAACTACTCCGAGTTGAATAAACTGATTCAAATCAGCTGTTCTGGAACCGGAAACTCAGAGTTTCTTATCTCAGAGTAGATCAACTCAGAGTTCAGGATTAGACTCAGAGTTTGTTAAACCTGCTTTGTGAAACGGACCCCAGGTCTGTAATTGGCTCATAATTTTCTAATCATTTCTGAGAAAAACTTTTCAGAAAATAAACAAGTAAATTGGTATTTATTTTAGGGAACATAGAAACAAAGTCTGGGGACAAGTTTTGTTATTTGTGTTTAAAAGCAGTTGTTGATTGCAAACTTTATTTTTCATGTTGGATTGCATACTTGCCTGTACACACATTGCACAGTTTTGCATGTTTAGCTGAGGTTACACAAGCTTATCATTTAACTGGAATGGATTATCTGGAAGTTTACTAACTGAACACAGTCTGTATTTTACCTATTATTATTACCAAATTACATTGCTTTTTCCAGGAACATTCCAAGGAAATTATTGGGAATTACTGGACCTGTAGAATAAAACATTACTGATTTTGCTTCTTTTTCTTGTTCTTTACTCAAAATGGAAACTTCTCAAATGCATCTGAACATGTTCGAACCTGATTCCAATCTGAAATATGCGAGTGGACAATGTGAACAAGCCATTGAACAACTTTAGCAACAACCTTAGCAACGAAGGCTACAGAACAGATGACCGTTTGTGGGCATGAGCCAACAACCTGACGTCATCATGAGAAGTAAGTGAGGTAACATTGCAAATGGAGCATTCAGAGCAGGCTGAAGCCCCAGCTTTTGTTTAACATAGACATCTGACATTATAAAAATTAACAGAAAATTCCAAAAAGCGTGATATGTTCACTTTAAAACCCTTTTGGTAAAAATAAAACTTTGTCATACACAGTGAAGCAAGAAATTTGGTGTCAATGCTGTGCTATATAAAGTAACTTGAGGAGAGTTGAGCTGATGTTCTGATCACGTTATATTTCTATTCAGCCTGTTTCAATTCCCCAGTTTGGCTGATTCTGTAATAACTGTTGGGACCGATGTTTGGTACACATGCTTATTTTGCAGTTTGAGGAATACTGAATATTCAGCCCTCTGCTTCCAATCGAGCTCGGGTCATACACATTATTTCATTGCATATTGGAATTCACATCTCAGACCTGGATCTCTGGTTTAGGTTGTAGCAGGCATACACACAAATCTCACATCACAGGCTCTGAATCACCAATGAAAAAACATTTTGGGAAAAAGAAATACAAATAATTAATGAAATATGATAATAAGAGTATATAATCCACTCTTGCATCCACTTTCTCTTCAATAATCCACAAGCTAATATATTCAAAGCATGCATTCTAGTGCAATGTGCAAAAGCAAGACTCAGTTATGATCATATTATAGACAGACTTTATAAGAAATTCAGAACTGTGGAGAAATCAAATCCTTGGTTTTCTCCTAAATTATTGGTAGTTATTCAGTGTACAGGAGAAGTGTTGGCCAGGGCCAGAGCTGCTGGCTCCCGGGACTGTTGACAGAGCTTCAGGCTGCTGAGAAATGAATGTCTGAAAATGATCAGGAAAGCAAAACTGGACTTACCTGAATTCTCTTGTCAAGCTGCACCAGAAGCCAGGTGAGTAATTGGAACATCATAAAGTCTCCTAAAACTCCCAACATAATCACAAGCAGTCATGTTACAAAACCAAACTCATAGGTGAAGAATTTAATCTATTTTTTTCCTCTAACTTAGATATACAAACTATGGCACCAGATCACCAGCAATCACTGCATTGTTCAATGTCCTGAAAATATATGCACATGTATTGTGCATCAGGCCTGAGTTCTCTTAAAAACTGAACAAGTGCTTTTACTCTGTGATGGAAAATGTTATTGTCTTTGTGTGGAAGTGAAATTCTTGGATTTGTTCTTACATTTTTGCTTTGTGAATACACCTCTTCAACAACATGACAGGAAACTCTGCACAAACTCACTGTTTAATCTGAAATAGTCTTTGTTTTTTACACTGTGTTGGATTTTATAACTCTTGTAGTCTGTGTTGGGGGATTACTGTGAAACACACAGACAAGACAGCTCTTGCAGAGGTGGGGGGGAGTTGTTTCCAGGATTTTGCTCATCACTCTCTGATACAATTACATAAACATGCTTGTACATAGAGCTACTCTGGAGGCAGAAATTATCTAATTGGTTGAGTGAAACATCAGTGAGAGGAGTGAAAGAAGCACAGAGTACAAGAGTTCAGTGACAGAAATAAAATCTGATGCTAGCCAGAGCACCTGGCTTTAAAATATCTAAAAGTCACAACGTCCTCTTTTTTCCTGTAGTGTAATCCTTTTGACTTTTAAACAAGCCTGCTGAGTATCAGCGACCTCTATTACCCATTTGCTGGATCAAAGGTTGCTGGTTTATGTGTAAGTGGCTATTTGACTGATTTTTTTTTACCATTTAACGTACTGGAATTTCTGTGTAAAATAATTTAAACTGGAGGGGGGAAATAAAATGCTAATATTTTTGCCACAACATTGCAGGCTGTATTGTGATGACTCATACATAAACACGTTTAGACAAAAAACACCTGCAAAAATAGAACTGTACATAGGTCAGCCACAACACTGACAGTTTTTGTCAGGAGGTGGATGCCACCAGTGCCTCTTACTGCTTCAGACCCACCTGCCTGTCCTGTAGTGTATCCTATTTGAATTTATGACCGTCCACACTCCACTTACCGGTCGATATAAACAGCAAACAAGGAGGAAGCTGTGTGCCTGTCTGTCTGTCAGTATCTGTGCCTCTGTGAGATTATGTAAGTTGGGAAATTCACATTAACACCTGACCTATTGTGGCAAATCCTGCTGAAGCTGCAGGTTAGAGAGTAAGAGAGAGGGAGACAGAGATTGACAGAGAGAGAGAGAGAGAGAGAGAGAGAGAGGAGACGGCTTGATCACAGTAAAGAGAAGCAGAGACAACAACCAGTGACAGAGAGAAAGATACAAACATAGAGATGCATAAACAGAGAGGCAGCGGTCACACCTAATACGTGTGGTTTAAACAAACTGGCGTGCTTTCTCATTGAGTTTGTTTCTCACAAGAAAAACAACAGTATAGGTCTAAAATTCAGCTGGCAAAAACAACCTATAGCTACGTTTACGCCATCTAGTAACCGTAGTAATTATGAACCAGGGAAGTGACGCAATTCAGATGATGTCAATATAAAGTGACAATTTGCCTTAATAGAAGGAGGTAGGTTAGCTGGATGGCTAATCCAATCAACCTATGTGGTCATGTAATTATGAGGATGTGTTGCTTTGTTTAGCCTTCAAATCTGGCACATTTGTGCTAATCCAGCACTGGCTCATCACAGGGTGTTATGATGTGGACATGTGGCACTTGCATAAAATCAATCAAGTTGTGCAGAGGTCTGGACTATTACCTGCTTTAGAACTGACTGCTTTAGACACTTCCAGTGGATATTGGACCTGTGATAGTGGTGGACATATGGGGTAAAGCTGTAGTTGTCATTGCAGCCTCACTTCCATGATAGAAATAAAATATTCCTTGAAGGCAGAAATCATGCTTCATATAAAATATCACTGGTAGTTAGCAAGGGATGTTTTACTTATATAGAAACACATTCATGTGGGATTGACATCATTGACAGTCTCCACAATTATAACTAATCATATATCATATTCATGTAAAATTCATTGTAAAATAATATGTAAATAGAACTAGAAATACATATAGAGAATGAATTGACAGCAATTAATGGACATGGTGGTGTATTTGTTCTGAGTTTTGTGAGATAAGTCTCTCATACCAATTGACCTTGTCCTCATGGGTCATCATCATGGCCTGAAGTGTGTGTATATCTACAGGACGTGGTTTTGTGTACATGTGTATGTGTGCTCTCTTGTTAAGCCTGAGGGGCAGCAGACAGAATGACAGAAAAGATGATAAGCTGCAGTGACCTCCCTCCTCTTCTCTGCCTGTTTAACCTTCCTGTGCGACCCATGGGACGTGTGCTTGCTATGCCGTGCACTCCACACAGAAAATGCACTAACACGTTTAAGCTGCAGATGCTGCAGGTGGAGCGCAGACTTATGAGAGGCTGTGCTTGTGCATGTGTTGTGTGGTGAAAGATGTTTTCCCATAAGTGAGTGCATTCACAGAAGATTCTTCAAATAGTTTTTTGACTTGGCTGCTTGTGTGTCACTTCCCTGTTTATAAAAAAAAAAGAAAAAACATGCCGTGCATATAAAGAAAATCATTCTATCTGGCATGCACTGATATCAATCTGCTCTGGAATGCAAACATTATATCTTATTTATTGGTAGAAGTGCTCATCAGGGAAAGCTCTGTTAGCACCCTGTCCAAAATATACAACTACTATATAAGAGAAATGGTGAAACAAAACTGGTTTGGATTAAAATTAACAAATGTACTATCTTATGGTTGTGTGAATGTCTTATATCTTAGAGTGTATACTGGTTGATAATGTGTATCTACAGTAATGGAATCAATGTAACGGCAGAATGTTCTGTTCATATTGAAAGGATTTGAGGTACAAAATAAGACCCTGAGGTGTTTATCTCACACATTTGTCATAATCTTGGCATGGTGGCATGTTGGCTGAGGCAATATTTGTATCGCAGTCAACCAGACGAATCAGTAGAGCGAAAACCAAATAGAAAATTAGTGTTAAATTGTTTTGCAAATGAGTAGAAATCAAAGATTTGGTTTATTACATACAGTATGTTTCTGTCAGTTTATAATATCAATGATATTGGTTACACAATGAGAATACAATATGCAAGCATGGACTCAGAATTAAATGTAGGGGTTTGTGGTGCAAACATACTGCTGCAGTGAATAAGCTTGAGATGGGAAAGGTGGGGTGGTGGAGCTGTAAATTGCTGCTACCTCTTTGTCCTGCAATCACAGTATTAGGTGGGATGCACTGGACCATTTGTGCCAACAAGCCAGCCAATCTTCCTGTCACCCACTCTAAAAATCCTGTTGTCATTGCCGTGAGGAGGAAGCAAAGAGAGTGTTCGGTGAGTTGCCTGAAGCTACATTTTTTGAATTCTGTGAGAGTTTCTGTCTGCATAACTGCAGTATCTGGAGTAAGATCCATCTCCTTTTTTCTTTTTTTTTTGTCTTCTCGCATTCTTCTCTTCTTCGTAATTGACTTTTTTCCCCCTCTTGCTCTCAACATCCAGTTTTGTGGTATATTATTTGATGTATCTTCATGTGAGGTGGGTCATATGACATTTATGACAAGATCCCCTTTAGTCTGTGGTTGCAAAAAAGATTAAGACACAAGAAAAGATAAGGACACAAAGTCTGATCACACATACCCTTCTGCACATACACACAAAGGTAGACATACTCCTTTAGTGTGACTGGCATGTCAACATTGCTAGGAGATCCTGGTAAATGATGCTCTGGTGCTTTGCATGCGAGTGTTCATGTCTATTGGACTGCTGGCTGTCTTGTTAGAAGAAAGAATTGAAACTCAAACTTCAGTCCCCCAAAGAGTACCTGTTTTTCTTAACTACATCCCATGCTGGGTACCACTTTGTGATATCCCACTGAGTGTGTAAGTGTGTGTGTGTGTGTGTATACGGCTTTGCATGCACATTTCCTTGTCAGACGCTGTACTGTTTTGAACAGTTGTCTTCTATTTTCCTGTGTGTGTGTATGTGTGTATTTGTGGGGCTATTACTCTGTATAGGTTTGTTTTATCCATCTTTCTGTGTGCGCACGTGCATATGTGTGTGAGTGATGTCTCAGACCATCAGACTGTTGCAAAGGGAGCAGCAGCAAGGTACAACACATTGGACACATGGGGTTCACAGCAGGAGAAAAGTAATGAAGTTCACATGCACACAAACTGAGGGAGAGATATAGTTACAGAGCCAAAATAAAATATACCTGGTCGTGTGCTACATGAAACAGCTTTATTGCAGATTAATTAAACAAACCACACAATACTCTGATTGTGCAATAAATATTTATTTATTTATTAATTACATATGTAAATTGTGAAACTGTATCTCTTCATTGCTTTGTTAAACTAATTGATTCATCAGGGAGTCACACAAGTTTTCATTTATGAGACTTATTTGCTTCACTTTTACTGTTCTTCTTCTCAGTTCTCTGTGCTTGCTATGCCAAGTCTTGTGCTAATGATGCACCTTTCATGCATCATCCTTTCATATGCTGCTACTTTATTTCAAAATATTATTCGCCTATTCTCTTTTTTCGAAAGAGTGAGATGAGAGGATCGACATCAATCTCTTTTCTGTGTTTAGCCTAGATTACTAGAAAGACTAGAGGCATGAGGAAACAGCTAGCCTGGTTCTGTCCAAGGTAATAAAGGAAACGCCTACGAACAAAGCTGACTAATGTTACATTCCTGTACACAAACCGAAATGTAAAAAATGACAAGATGTGGTTTTAGGGGGTGTTCCTAAATGACAATGAGAGGTAAATGTTTTCTGAACTTAAAGGAATATTTTGACATTTGGGAAAAAAACAACAACATTTATTCACTTTCTTTACAGGGGTTAGTTGAGATGATTACTACAACTCTCATGTCTGCATGGTAAATATAATACTACAGCCAGCAGCCTGTTAACTAAGCTTAGTATAAAGACATGGAGTCTCCAGTGGTTGCCCTGCAACCTGTCAGTGACTACAGGACCCCAGGAGGTCACTGCCTCCGCCCAAGAAACACATACACACATAAAACCATAACCTGTATTTTTTAAACTTAATGTTGATTATCAATATTGAACAAATAAGATATAATGTTTTAATTAGTGAGTTTTAGAGGTGCTGGTAGGTGGACTTTTCCTAACTGTTTCCCCCTGGTTTCAGTTTTTAGACTGAGCTATGCCAGCTGGCTGCAGGTTTGTATGAGATGTGAAGAGCTTTCTGTTGTGAAGGCACTTTAATCTAAAGTTACAATTAATCTCTTCCTATGTTTGATTTCAATTACTCACTTACTTACATTTGACTGAATAACTTTTTCAACACAGCTTTTAATCATTCAAACGCAAAAACTTATGCAGAGTGGTACGATGCAACTGATTAATGAGCTCTGGTAATTCGACATCTCCCACATAAACAGGCAGAATACAGCGTTATAAGAGACTAGTGTGTAGAGGTGTGTGTGGTTATTTGTAGCAGCAAGGCCGTGTGTAATGGCATTGCGCTCTGTCGTGGCACTTTAACCTTAGGTTAAACTTTATCGACATTCTGTCCTGCTGCCTTCAGATGGCTGTAGGGATTTAATGAAATGACAGAGAATGTTTTGATATAGTGTAGTATTGCTACGGACAAAACACAAGCAAATGAAGAGAACATATTTATCCATTTGACAACGTGCAGCATTTAGAATAAAATAGTGAGAAAAAGAAGTGAGAAAACAAAAACAAATACAGAAACATGCTGCAATAACAGAAAATATGAAAATAGGGCCCATTGATACAGTCAGAAATGATCTGAAAGATAAAAGTAGAATTCATCAATGCTCTAAGAACAAACGGTTTCTTCAGCCACAATTCTACACATTAAATCTACACAAACAGTTTTGGTGTCACTCATTGTCACATTGTCAAGTAAACTATGCACCTATTGGCAGACTGCTTAAGAAACACATTTTCACTTTAAGAGCCAGATTTATGCTCTTACATTAAGTACTTTATCTGGGATGGTGACTTGTTCAATACGTGAACCGATTCACTTTTAATCTTTGTATTTAATCTCGGAAGCCTTAAATATAATAAATGACTGGTAAATCAGCATTTTTGACATACGCGGCCATATTTTAAAGACCAATCTAATTAAAACTTAACAGTGCCAATTTCCTTTATTTACATAATCCTCTGTAGGAGTCCAGTGTATGTACTGTATGAGTCATCAGTTTCGATATAAATAATCAACTTCTCACCCACATCTTCACACAGCTTGACACTGCTGGTGTTGAATAGTGTTCATTGTATATCCTCACTTTGTATTTATATCTCTTACTTTAAGGCTTGAGGAGGTATCTAGTCAAAAATTGGATGTAGAACAGTTTGGCTTATCAGAAAAGGTTATACAAAAATTAAAGGAAATAAAAAAGTAGGTATCAGTATATGATGGAAACTGTGCCAGAGCTCGTACGTATGTGATTGTGCATGCTTTGAATTTTCTACACTTAATCTCCCTTCTGCTATTTCAGCAAGCAGTATCGGTTATACACTCGGCTTCGATTTAGTCATGCATTGCATTAAATGGTTGACTTGACATCTACACTCTGAATTTTGTTCTTTTTAGGCACACTTGATTAATGTAATCACTATTACATACTGTTTTACAAGTTCCTGTTTAGCTGAGCCAGCACTGAATTCACAAGTCTTCCCATCATTGTAACTGAAAATAGTTTTACTCTGTGATGATGTTAATGTGCATGCAGCCATGGAGGAATTTGAATGAGAATAATGAGGTTATTGAAGCTACCCTAATAACTTTAAAAGATGATGCAGTGTACATTAGCTGACATATTCAAGCATGTGGTGTACCCTGAGGAAGTTTTAATTCAAAATTATGGTTCATAAAATATAATTGCACAGAAATGACACAGTGAATTACAGTTTTTGGGGCATCACTAAGAACTGACGCAGTGTATACTCAAAATTTGTTTCTGTAGTATTTCTCTGTGTCTGTGTGTGTAAACTTGTCTGTGGCTTGTTCTTACTGTAGAAATACATGTGTGGCTTTCATGGCTGTCTGTCAGCGAATTGAAGTTTTAGTAACACATGTATATACACACACTTACATATACACAGTCGTATATATGTCATTCGGTCTATACCTGCATCTGCTGTCAACTCATAAACTACAGTCATAACAGCAGACATATACAGGTTGATTTATTGACCCAAGGTAAATGCAGGACACACACACACACACACACACACACACACACACACACACACACACACACACACACACACACACACACACACACATACATAATGGATGAGCCAAAATGCAGAAGAAAAGATACAGATCCTTGCATAACTGGGGATTTCTTGGATTCTTCTCTATAAATAAAAAAAACAGACTCCATCCATGTAAATATGTTTTCCCATATTTACCATCTATATCTGATGGATGAGGGGAAAAAAATCTTTACACATCTGCTGCGTTGGACTTAAGTTTATTTTTTGCTGAACACTTTAGAGTAGCCTACGTGGATTTGCAGTTTAATCATAGCACAGTTAAGACGAAACAGAAAAGAGCTTAGCTTTGAAAAAGTGAACCTTTCAGTTTGTTCCTCTTATCAGTGATGCAGCATTGCAACTCTGATTATGCAATTTCACTGCTGCAGGTGAGTAATGTTTATTTTTATATCAGCCCAAGAAATGCACACAAAACCCTTTTCATCTGCAACTTGCTGAACTACAAGTAAAAATACTAAAATTAAATATTGAAATTGATTGAAATAATATATGCAATTTCAGTTGTGGACTAAATATCATTTTTATTTTCATATGTATAGGGAGGAGAAAAATCCAAATGTAATCTAAAGTTAAGAGAGAACAGGCTAGAATTACTGTGACGTTAAAAGTGCTGAGAGGCTTTGCTACGTGCAGCAAATTGGTAACACATCACTCTAACAGAACATAAAAGGAACACAGATTGTTGGGCTTTGTGGATACAGGAGCTGGTAGGTAGAGCTGGAAGAGTCATTAACTGCAATTTGATCCAACAGAGCCTGGCAGGGTGATCTTTGGTATTAAAGCAGCGGTGAGATGTCTCGCACAATTGCACAAGCTGTTTTGTGTCATCTTAATTGTTTCTATTTTTGATCAACACCCCACTGTGCCCCCTGTAACACCTCTATAGTACACATCATAATCTGTACCTATAGTTGGTATACATTTATGAGGTTTATCTACTATTATAAGAATTTTTTTTTTTAAAATGTATTATTCATTTCACTACCTCCTCAATTCCCTCATGTATCTTTTTCATCTAACTTTCTGTCAACATCTTACTTATTCCTTTTCTCTTCCTCTGATTCCCCTCATTCATCCCCATCATCCCATCCTTAATTTGCTTTTGTTTGCTCTCCCTATCATCCCCTCACCCCTCCCACCTTTCATCTCTCTCTCTCTCTCTCTCTCTCTCTTACTTAATCATTTTGATTGGATTGATCAATATCAGGAAATGGGGTTGCGCAACAAAGCAGTGGGTTGCATTCCTTCTGTAAGCTCACTGTCTCAGCACAAATTCAACAAACTCTAGATGAAAAAAAAAATAAATGAAGAGGCAGTGTGAGATGGAATCATTCTAGTTCAGCACACAGGCAGAGGATTAAAGATTGAATGCAAGAATTGGCAGTTGATAATTCGTAAAAAATGGTCTGTAACATAATGATTATTTCAGGCTGTTGAAATGAGTGTTTCTATAGCAGCATTTTATCGTTAGAGACAGGTGGATTGTTTTAAAATAAATGTGCAGTAGTTCATCCAGAACATCAGACGTACCTAGTTTATAAAAAATGAAACAAAAAATGCATCAATAAAGTTCTCTAGGGAAGCTGCATGAATTATTTAGTGATTTTTTTCTCACTCCACTTAGTATTAATTACACGTCCATCCAGATTGACACCATGTGTTTTAAGATTTTGAGTATTTGCCCCAAAACACGTCACCTTTCTGTTATTTGAAAATTTAGAAATTGCTAATTTGATGGATATAAACCCATTTATACTAACCCTACCCCTAAACCCAACAAAGAAAAAAAGCTGTAAGGGGAGCAAAACCCTGTAAGCTCATCATGCTGTACGTGCTGTGGCAGTGTCAGCTAGAGGTATGTTTTCTGTCAATGCCTGATTTCATGTGTAGTAGGCTACACATAATTAACAAGCCCTCTGGTGATGCGAGTCACCTGGGAATGTAACGTCTATGACTGACCACATCTTCTAATTTAGTGGGGGCTTAATACCCTCCAGCAAGATGAGTCTTGTTACCGAGGAACATGGCCCGTATTTTATCACCCACATCCTCTGGGAATATAAAACCAAACAAAATTACCTAACCTACCCTGGCGGAAAAACAATTGTCTGAATGTCTGAAAAGAGTATCATCTCAATTCAGATGGCATTCATTTCTCTAGAGTGGGTTGGTAAAGGATAATTCTGGTTTATTTCAATCTATGTGTATTTCCCACAGATGTGACCATAGTGGCTCAATGGATCATGCTTACAGAATTGCGCAAAACTATGTTTATCAGGTTAAGCTTCATGGGCCTC